>NC_137795.1:43607116-43874616 GCF_963383645.1 Muscardinus avellanarius | reverse complement strand
TTAACATGAAAGCTGAGTCAGCATTAAAATTGTTCATTTTTCATAAATGTCAAAATTTAAAAAGAACATAATCAGGAGTTCAAAATGTCTACCTCTTGTCAATATTTTTTCTTTTATCAATAGGTTGTTGAACTTAAAATTGCTAAGTAACAAAGTACAAGGTGTACAGTCATCATGTTAAAATTTTTGGCCTAGGTCCCAAGAGCCTGGATGCCCCCACCTCACTGAGGGAGTTCCCCTTACCCCCCACCCCTGGAGCTTGTATAGAGATTATCACTATATAAGGGGGGAAAGGGATGGGGGGAAAGCTCATGGGGCTGGAGCCTTGCTTCCCCTCCTCCCCCTTCTCCTGGTCCCCTATCCCTGGGGCCAATTGTTAAAAAAGAAGAATAAACGAATTTAAAAAAGATTTTTGTAAAAAAAAAAAAAAAAACTGCCTCCATGATTATATTGCCAAAATATACAATGTGTTTATTTTTCTTTAAAGAAGAAGGTGGTGCCTGGGTTAGAAGTCTGAAAATTAATCTCCACTTAGAGACTCCACGTGGATCCCTCTCTGGCTGGACCAGAAAATGGGTTCTTGTATAGAGATATTTTCTCAGAGGATTAAAAAGGTGGGAAAGGGAAGGCGACACTTAATCCTGTGTTTCCTAGACCAGTGCATTTAACAGGAAAGATACAATTTTTGGCAAAAGCACGGTGGCTCCTCGATGTGAGCATTTTCTTTGAAGTTCTTATTCTTTCTCTAAATGGTTATAAACATCAGCACAGTGAAATTCATCACCTGGTGATTCACAATTGGCTATAACTGAATTGGATTGGTCTGTTTGCCTTTGACAGTTGCTCAAAAAAAAGAGCAATTGGTGTGCTGAAGTCTGTCCTGCCCATCCTGGACTGGCTCCCCAAGTACCGAATCAAGGAGTGGCTGCTTAGTGACATCATTTCGGGAGTTAGCACGGGGTTGGTGGCTACACTGCAAGGTAAGATGGTGGTTTGTTGGGTCTCAAATGACTGAGAGTTTCTGTCTTCTGCAGCAGTTCACAACACCCCAACACACACACACACACACACACACACACACACACACACACACACACCTGCTACCATAGGTTAGTACCATAGGTTGCTCATCCTTCAAAGCCATTGTTTATCCTCTAGAACCCCTTAGTGCAAAGATGCCCCTCTTTTCTCCTCTCCCATTGTGTTCTCTTCCTGGGAAATGCTACTGCTTCTCTAGCTTTGTGGCTCCAACTTAGAGGCATTCCAAATTTCATTATAGGTTATCTGTATATGCATAGCTAACACTGATATTTTTCTTTTTCTTTTTGGGTACTGGGAATTAAAACCAGGGGTAGTCTATCTTCAAGATATGCCCCCAGCCCTATTTTATTTTTTATTTTTGAAACAAGGTCTTGCTAAGTTGCTGAAGGCTGGCCTGGCCATCTTCCTGTCACAGCCTCTCAAGTATTGGGATTACAGGTATGAGTCACCATGCCAGACTTGTTTTTTTCTATTCTATTCTGCATATTTTAAAAGTGGGTTATGGTTAGGGTTAGGGTCAGGGTTAGGGTCAGTTCATCAAATTACTTTACATTTTATACCTCGGTCTTGACCTGCAATATGAAACTGGTTTAAAGGAAAGTGAAGAAAGTGTCTTAGCTTGGACCACACATGAGGATTTGGGGGCCTCATTCCTTTTTCTGCATCTTCCCTTTCATTCTATATCCTCACTGTTTTGTTTCTGCACCCCAAACTACCTTGCTCAATTCTCCAAAGCTTCCAAACCATGGACACATAAATCTCATGTATTTATTACAGTTTAACTTGGTGTGTGTGTGTGTGTGTGTGTGTGTGTGTGTGTGTGTGTTGCTGGGAATTGAGCCCAGGAGCTTTCTATCACTGAGATACACTCTCAGCCCTATTTTGTGTTTTGAAACAGAGTCTCACTAAGTTGCTGATAGTCTCACTAAATTCCCGAGGCTGACTTCAAACCTGCGATCTTCCTGTCGCAGCTTCCAAAGTACTAGGATTCCAGGGATGTGCCGCCATGCCTGACTTTTCTTACAGTCTTATGGCGCACCTAGTTTGTGCCAGGGATTGGGTATGCTGACCAGAAAAAGACTCACTGCGTGTTTTCAAGGGGCTCATGGTCCAGTGGAGAAACGGAAATTCAGTCGGCTAAGGACTGTGACCAGGATAATGTCGCCAGCTCTGGAAGTGTCAATGAGGGGTGCCCAGCCCAGCCTTAGGGTACTGGAAGTGGCTTCCTGGAAGCTGAGATGTCGAATCTGAGTTTCGCAGAAGTCAAGTGTTGGGAAGTTAGCTGAGGGCGTAGATGTGTGTAGAAAGATGGCTTAAAAATAGACCATTTCGGAAGCTAGTGATGAGCATTGAGCAATGTTGTGAGCTAAAATTTGGCTATGGAGCTTTCCAGATTACTCAGAGCAGGTCAGGTAGATTCCCACAGAGAAGGAGGATGTCCTATGGCTCCACTATGGAGCCTTAGTTGAACAAAGCATGCTCTCAATCCCAAAGGCACAGGACAGAGAGCAGGATGAGCTGTGCTCAACGCAGTGGGCTCTGACGGCTGGGCATGGCCTCATCAGGTGACTCCTGGGGACAAGAACCCCGTCTACTTCATGTTTGGTTAGCAGGTGCTTCTCACCGAAACTAGCGCAGCATAGATGGCTCCTAAGTATTTAGTGAAGAGGACCGAATCCTATTATAATAGATGAATCATTTGTGTGTGTGTGGTACTGGGGGTTGATCTCAGGGGCTTTTCTACCTCCGGGCTATACTCCCAGACCTATTTTATATTTTATTTGGAAACAGGGTCTCACTAAGTTGCTGGAAGCCTCACTGAGTAGCTGAGGCTGGCTTCGAACCCGTGCGATCCTCCTGTCTCAGCCTCCCAAGCACGGGGATTCCAAGCGTGCGCCACCACGCCCGGCCTAAGCGAATCATCTTTATATATGAGAAATGGTAGTTCAAGCTCCAGGTCGCCCCAGTTTTCATAGACAAGTATCTTAGGTTTCATTTTGTTTAGTATGTGTCAGACACTCCTGGAAGGGCTTTTGCCAATTATCTTGTTTAATCCTCACATTAGCCTTGCGGGGTAGGTATAATCATTATCTCCTTTTCAATAGATAAGAAATCTATTGATTTTTTTTCTGGGGACATGCGGCTGGTGAGTGGTAGAGCTGAGATTTGAAACCAGAATCTAATTCCTACAATTTTTTTTTTGGGCGGGGGGAGTAGGAATTGAACCCAGGGATGTTCTATCTCCAAGCTACACCCTCAGCCCTTTTTAAATTTTGAAACAGGTTCTCCCTAAGTTGCTGAGGGTCCCACTAAACTGCTGAGGCTGGCCTCAAACCTGTGAGCCTCCTGTCTCAGCCTCCCAAGTACTGGGATTACGAGCATGTGCCACCAGAACCATCTTAATTCCTACAACCGTAACTTGTACGTCGTATGTAGTTTCTTACTTTAGAAGTGGTATGTTTCCCCTGAAACTTTATCTCCATAAACTTGACTTTATAAGGCAAATTTCCGGGGAGGCTAATGGGCCTCATTCATTTGTCATTCGTTCATGTAATCAACTTTTATAGATGAATCCTGTATGCCAGGTGTTCAGCCACAGGGACTTGGTGATTTCCTAGAAGACACAAGTACTGACTTCATGGAGTTTATTTTCAATATGAGCAGAAAAATAACTATAAATTGTGCTAGCCATCGTGATGGATTAAATATGCCAATATAGAAATTGACTTGGAAAGAAAGATCTGTTTTAGATACAGTGGTCAAGGAAGAGCCTTACTGAAGAGGTGACATTTAGACAGAGGGCGGAGGAGGAGGTGACAGCCTGTGATGAGCAGATGGAAGTGCATATCAGGTAAAGGTGCAAAGGCCCTGGCGCTAGACCTGGGCCGAACAGGAAGCATTCTGGAGTGGGTGGGGTCTGGTGGGGGGGAGGGTGGTCATGCCCTGTGGGGAGTAGATGGAAGTGCATATCAGGTAAAGGTGCAAAGGCCCTGAGGACAAAAAGTGCTAAGTATTTTACAGGTTTTAGGCTAGACCAGGGTGGAGCAGGAAGAATTCTGGTGTGGGTGGAGTGTGTGTGGGAGGGTTGGGAAGGAGGAGATAGGGTTCAACAGTCTAGGTTTAGGGTGAGGCAAGAGACGCATTCACTCCTGGACAGGACGGGACGGGGAGGCTCTTTAAATATTATGCCCTAGGGCCCAGGCTTGCTTCACCCTAAGCCCAGCCCTGAAGACAGGTGTGTCACTTTGAACTATCAGGCAGGACTTGGAGATCTGCAAATTTGAAATATATTTGGCAGCAGGAATATATGCTGATACGTGCAGATGAAAAGCACAGGTTGCTGGCTTGTGCAGCGGGTGGATGGTCATAGCATTTACTAAAACGGCAAACGCTGCACCAGTTGTGGTGGTGGGCTGCTTGTAATCCCAGCTACTCAGGAGGCTGAGGCAGGGGGGTGGCAGGTTCAAGGCTGGCCTCGGCCACTTTTGGAGCTCCTGTTTCAAAATGAAATTCATAACAGGGCTGTGGATATATAGCTTAGTGATAGAGCTTGCCTAGCATAAATAAAGCCCTGGCTTTAATCCCAGTACTGAAAACAACAAAAACATTAAAAAGGCAAAGACTGGCTTAGAGCAAGTCTCCTTTAGGTATGTTAGGTGTGAGATAGCTAAGTGGCGATGTCAAACAGAAGAGCTGGGGCACTATAAATGTGAAGGTTATAGGAGAGCATGGGCTAAAATAAGATCATCTAACCCTAACCCTAAGGTTGAGGAGTTAGAGGTGATAGTTAAGGGAGCGGCGGTACCTAGGATTGCCTTGGAAGAAATGTCAGATAGAAAAAAAGGGGTCTGGCTGGAATACTTAGGGGTCAGAAAGATGAGAGGGGCGGCAAAGAGCGAGAAAGTCGGCTCAGGAAACTGGAGATCAGAGGCACGAGGAGCAGAAGCCAAGAGAGAAGGTGGAAAAAAGGTAAAAGGGTCTGATAGAGGGCAGATCGAAGCACACAGACTGCTTTTAACAAGTTGTGCTGTGAACTGGAGGAAGATAAAAGATGAAGATGGAGTAAAGGTGGATTTGTTTTCTTTTAAGGTAAGAGTCACTAGAACATATTTGTGAACTGGTGTCCCTGAAATCTTGTGTGTTCTCTTCCTTCTTTTCTTTCTATTTTCTTTATTAATGTCTGCTATGGTTTAGATACAGAATGTTATCCAGAAGAGCTCACGTATTGGCAATGAAAAAATGTACAGAGGTAGAATAAATGAATCCCGAGGGTTCCAATCTTAATCAGTGAGTTGATCCACTGATAGATTGATATTTGAGTGGATTGACTGGGTGGTACTAGAGGCAGGTGGGACTTGGCTGGAGGTAAGGTCACTGGGGACATGGGCTTAGGAATTATTTATGGCCCTGATTCCTTAGGTAGTTTCCTGCCACCATGCCCTGCCACCTGATGTTTCTGCCTTGAAGCCAGCTGACCATGGACTGAACCTTTGAAACCATGAACCTAAATAAGCCTTCCTTCCTCTAAGTTGTGTTTATCAGGCATTTTGATCACAGCAACAAAAAAAGCTAACTCAGACACTATCTGAATGTGATAATTCCTCAACCATGTCTTCAGATTCTGCTAATCTTTCTTCGGCTTGATTTGTTTATTGGTGGGGCTTTTAACTGAATTTTAAATCTAACTTACTGAGCTTTTCATTTCCAGGATTTCTGCTTGGCTCTTTTTCAACATTTCTCTCTCTTTATTGAATTGTAATTCATATTCTGCATTGTCTTCCTTAATGCATTCAGCCTTCCTTAATTCATGCATTGTTTTTCTTAATTCAAAAATTATCTCCTCTTGAAATTCATTGAACTTTTGAAAAAAACAAAAGACCGTCTTTGAATTCTTTACGCAGCATTTCATCTGCTTTGGTATCATTGGCATTAGCTGCTCGAGTGCTATGAACCTTGGCAGGCATCATATAACCTCGTTTCTTCGTACTTATTGCGTTTCTGTGTCCACATGTGCACATCTGTTGGAAGAACGTCTCTTCTGCTTTTACCTGAGCAGAGGAGATTCAGTCAGCAGTCTTCCCTTGACAATGTGCCCTGGGATGTTGTAGTGATGAGTATAATAACAATTGGACTTTGTAGTGCAGTCTCTCCATCAGTTCTTTAGCTGCAATTGAAGGGTTTTGACATAATGTATACATTGTTGGAGCTGAGGGACCTGCTTTCTCCGTAGGTCTTACACAGGCAGGATCCCTCTGGTAGGTCAGGCAGTAGTCAGAACGGACAGGCACACCCTCTGTGGTTACTCCTCCAGTCTTGTCGGCAGTGTGAGGTCGGATACAGTATGGGAGTGGCCTGTGCTGAGGTCCTTCAAAGGCGCAGGTCCACGGCCATTGAGCTACTTCTTTCTCAAGTTGCTAGAGGAAAGGAATGTCTAGCAACAGATCGTATGCTAGCTCCACCTCCCTGCTTGGGGCCAAGTAAATGCCTGGGGGCTTTTATTCCCTTCATTCTTTAAGTTAAAGTATACACCAAGGTTCAAGCAGGGCTGCGATGTCAGCGGAGTAAGGTGCAGCTTCTCTGAGCTGGCTGGGAGTGGAGCTCAATGGCAGAGCATCCACCGCATGCTTGAGGTGCCAGGCTTTATTCTGAGACAAGAGGATAGAGCATTTGAGGCTCATACTGCACAGAAAGAAAAAAAAAAAAAACACAACAGAGAAGGAAATAGAGTGAGAACCATAGGGAAAAACAGTGTCAACACCAGCAACTGAAAGAAAGGGGGGGGGTATAGTGTAGAATAAGTTATAAAGTTAAATCGTAAAAATAAAATTAATTTTTATTGGTGCTGAGGATAGAGCCCAGAGACATTCTATATCCCCAGCCCTATTTTATTTTATTTAAAAAGAACTTTAATTTTAATTTTTTGCAGTCTTAGGGATGGTACCCAGGGGCATTCTACCTCTGGGTTACAACCCCAGCCTGATTCTTTATTCTTTATTTTGAAATAGGGTCTCATTGAGTTGCAAAGGGCCTCACTAAGTAGCTGAGGCTGTTCGCGAACCACAATCCTTCTGCCTCAGCTTCCCAAGTGCTGGGATTACAAGCGTACGCCACCATACCCGGCTTTTTTTTTTTTTTAATTTTGAAACAGGGTCTCACTAAGTTGTGGAGGATCTCACTAAGTAGCTGAGGCCGGCCTTGGAACTGTGATCCTCCTATCATCTCAGCCTCTCCAGTACAGGGACAACAAGTGTGTCCCACCATGCTCAACTAATAAAGAACAATAATTTAAGAGAGAAAAACTGGGGTGGGGAGGGGGAGAAAAATATGACAATTAGAGAGAGAAAAGAAAAAAGGGGGGAACAGGAGAAAGGCAAAATCATAAAAAAAAGGAAAAAAGAAAAAATTGTTGGACTTGGTGGCACATGCCTGTAATCCCAGTACTTGGGAGGCTGAGACAGGAGGATTGGAGGTTCAAGGCCAGCCGTAACAACTTAGTGAGACCTTGTTTCAAAGTAAATAGATGAATAAATGAATAAGGGCTGTGGGGGCTGTAACACAGAGATAGGATGCCCGCCCCTGTGTTCAATCCCTGGTACCGGTACCAGACCAAAAAAAAAAAAAAAAAAACCTAAGAAAAGAAAAGAAAGAAAAAGAAAAAATTAAAAGAATAAAAGAGAGGAACAAAAAGAAAAAAATACAAATACAAAACAGAGGTAACTAAAAAAAAAAAAGTATTAATAACAACAACAAAAAAAATGGCCTTCCCTCCAAGGTTCCAAGAGGGTAGCTGAGTGGAAGATGTCAACTTTTTTCCCTTAGGCCGGCACCCTTGGAGAGCGGGCAGGCAGGGGTATTCGCCCCTTTCGTTTACTTTGTTGTGCTCCCCAGGCGACCAGCAGGAGTGGTTTGTGGCTGGATGCTTTTGGAACACTTCTCAGCTCTCAGCTCACCAAAACCAGGACTGAACGCAGACACCGCCCCTCTCCCTCCGCAGGGGACAGGCTATCAGTCTGTACACTCTTGAGCATGTGCGGAGGCCACGGAGCCGTAGCTCCCTGTGCTGTGGGCAGAGGGGCAGGCCCCTCGCACTGCCCCCCACACCCCTGCGTTCCTCCACTCAGCTTCCATGTGAACCCTCGCATGACTGCTCCTTCCCTGGACTCCTGCCGCTGGCTTCCCAAAGGCCAGGTTTTTGTTTTCTATTTTTTGTAGCACCGGAGATTGAATCCAGGGGCATTCTACCTCCAAGCTACACACCCAGCACTATATTTTATTCTTTTTTTAAAAACAAGATCTCACTAAGTTGCTGCGGCTGGCCTTAAACCAGCGATCCTCCTGGCTCAGTCTCCCAGGTGTCTCACACCTGCCCCACACCTCTCAGGTGTGTGCCAAGGCGCCAGCTCCCTCACCTCCAGTTTTGAAGGGGAAGCTTCTTTTGCTCCCTCGTGGCCCCCAGTCCTGTCTCTCCTGCATGAAATTCTCAGTGGGTCTGTATTAAGGGCTCTCCCCCTAGGAGATGGACAGAGCTGCCTGCTGACCCACTGCAGCAATATTGCAGTGAGGACCCAGAGACAGGAAGGCCCAGGGCCTTTGGCTCCCAGAGCAGTCAGCTCAGACAAGATCTTGTCAAGGTGGCAGCTTGTTACAGCACCCTAAGAACATGCTAGGAAGTGCAGAGACCTTCTCCAGAGCCAGTCTGTATTCAGATCCCAGGTCTATTGTCTTTTTAGCGTATTCTGCAAGGTGCCAACTCCCCTGGCGGAGGCCCTCCCTGGGACTCTCCTTTCATCTCTTTCCAGTCTCTGCTGTGCTTCCCTGTGATCGGCCAGGGTGTTCTTCCATTTCACCCTCTGTTCTACGGTCCAAAGGTTCTGTTTTTCCCTGAGTCTCTGTCCACTATTGAACAGTGGTCTCCGCCAGCCCCACCTTGATATGCAGCTTCTCTCCTATTTGGCGTGTCTGTCTGTCTGTCTGTCTGTCTCTCTCTCTCTCTCTCTGTCATCTTTGTGATGCTGGGGATTGAACCAGGTCCTTGAGCACACTGTACACGCGCTCTTCCTCTGATTAACCCCCCAGCCTCTCCAATTGTTCCGATTCTGTCTCATGGAGGAGTAGGAAAGTGCTGGGAGCCCCCAGTCCACCATCTTGGACCTTCCTCTTCTGTCTACTTTCTATCTTTAATACTTTTTGTTTATTTACTTATGTACTTACTTACCTCTTTAATAAACAATAGAAATGTATAGTACTTGGAAGGCTGAGACAGGAGGATCATGGGTTCAAGGCCAGCCTCTGCAACGTAGCAAGACCCTATTTCAAAATAAAACAATAAAAAGGACTGGGGATGTAGCTTGGAAGTAAAATGCCTCTGGGTTCAATTCCCAGTACCAAATTATATATATATATATATATATATATATATATATATATGGTAAAAATATATGTATATATTATATATATATTTCTTGAGGCTAGAAATTCTAACTTGAATTTGCTTATTAATTCAGTTTCTGGTGAGAGCCCATTTTTCTATGCCCTCACATGGTGAGAGGCCTTGCTTTTTTTTTTTTTTTTTTTTTTTTTTTTTTGCAGGTCTGGGGATGGGACCCAGGAGCATTTGGCCTCTTAGCTACACCCCCTGCCCTATTTTATTTCTTTATTTATTATTTAGTTATTCTTTATTTTGAAACAGGGTCTCACTAAGTTTTGGAGGGCCTCACTAGGAAGCTGAGGCTGTCCGCGAACCATGAACCTCTGGTCTCAGCCTCCCGAATGCTGGGATTACAAGCATGCGCCACCATGCCGGGCCCTCTGCTTTTAATTTTGAAACAGGGTCTTACTAAGCTGCTGAGAATCTCATTAAATTGCTGAGGCTAGCCTCAAACCCTCTATCCTCTTGTCTCAGCCTCTCAAGTACTGGGATCACAGGCATGTACCACCGCCTCCGGTGAGGCCTTGCCTTGTGGATATTTTCAGATGTTTACTAACACCCACTTTATCAGAATATGCCACCATCCTATACATCATTTATACTAGTGCAGAGATTCCATAATTTAAATAAAGGATTTTGGTTTCTTTACAAACTATAATTTCAAAATTATTGTACCTAGTTCCTTTGTAATATAACCAATTATAGTGTACTTGAGTAGCAGTTGTCTCTAAGTAGGCACTACATGAAAACGGGAAAAGTCCTCATTTTCCAGGCATAATGAGCACTGCAGAGCCCAGTTTAGGGAAATGTAAGATTGAGGAGGACTTGAAAAGGCCCAAGGAAACAGGCTGTGCTTTCAGCCCTACTCCTTTTCTTGTCTTTCTTTAGTGGAATCACCTTTCTCTTCTGTTCCATGCTTCTTGGACTACTGATTATTGTAATTCCTCACTGTAATTTACATATTAAAACAATTGTACAAATAAAACATATTTTTCTCGAATGAAACTTTCCCAAGGGCAGAGTCATTAACAGTACCTGGTACATGGTAAGTGCATAAGCAATTGTTATTGAGTGAATGAAACTAAAAAATACATAAAAGGAACATGGAAAAAAAATACCTCTTCTACAAACTGGAAGTCTCCTCTAATCCTTCCATGTAGGTAACCCATGTATATTTTAGTGAATAGCCTACTATGCATAAATGCATATCTAGATAGGAGAATACAAAATGTCCAGGTATTACAAGCACCAAACTTGGGTGTCTTCTGAGGGTGAAGAGGAAGAAAGGAAATGTGACTGTGGAAGAAGATACAAAGAAGCCGGGCATGGTGGTGTACACCTGTGATCCCAGTACTTCGGAGGCTTAGACAGAAGAACATAGGTTTGAGGCCAGCCTCAACATTTTAGCCAGACCCTCAGCAACTTTGAGAGACCCTGTTTCAAAATAAAAAGTAAAAAGGACTGGAGGTGTAGCTCAGAGGTAGATCTCCTGTGGGGTTAAATCCCCAGTACCTAAGAGGGAGGGAGAAGGGGAGAAAGGGAGGGAAGGAAGGAGGGAGGGAGGGAGAGAGAGAGAGAGAGAGAGAGAGAGAGAGAGAGAGAGAGAGAGAGAGAGAGAGAATGAATAGGAAGAGTACTAGCAATAATCTAGTTCCTAAACTGGATTGTGAGTACATGGGCATTTAACTATATCATTGATTATCTTTTGTGTGTTTCTGAATTCATATTATATTAGCAATCTTTGTAGATTTTTAAATGTATAAAAAGTAGAAATTTGCATACTTTATTAGTTGTGTGTATATATGTGTGTGGTATTGGGAACTGAACCCAGGGACGTTCTACCTATGAGCTACACTCCTGGCCCTTTTTGTTTTTTATTCTGAAGCAGGGTCTCACTAAGTTACTTACACCTCAACCCCCCCCTCCAAATTCAACAACGTAGAACTACAATGTATGAAATATGGATAATCTAACCACTTCTTTGGGGATATTCATTTAGTAAATAGTTTTGAGGTCTTTTGGGCCATACCATTTGGGTTGTTATCACTTTTTAAAAATTATTGTAAATGTAGTCCTTTACTAATGATTCAAGTGTCAAAGGGCTTGATTTACTTGTACTGAGAGTGAAGTGTGGGATTAAGCTATGCTTATTACCTAGGTATTTAACCAAGGAAAAGAATGTCATTATCCTCTCTGAACCTGTGCATATGCTGAAAAGTTGATTTCTCTACAACCTGACATTCAGGAGCCCAGAGCTGCTGGTGTAGCTACTGGGGAGCTAGTCTCTTTCACCAGGACAGAGATTTATCTTGCCTGCTACTAAGTACAATTGTCCTGTGTCTTTTATTGCTTTGCATCTAACTTCTGTTCCCCAACAAGAAAGGATTGGCAAGGACAAATGTGCCAATGACTGTCCCACAGAACACATAGGAACACTGGACTCAAGATGAGACTGTCCATATGCAAAATTGGTCTGAGCTTTTGGACTAAATGTACAAAGTTTCTAATCAACAGTTGACTTGTTTCTTCACTGAGGTGATCAGTCACTGACTGAATTACTGACCAAGGCAGGTCATCTGCACAGGTGATGCATACTGGAGCTGATCAGCCCAGCTGGTTTAAATCATACCCTGCATCCTAGCATAGCCAGAGTCTGTATGCAAAATAAGAGAAACACTAGGACAGGCTGATGTGTTGAATCCATAAGCTGAAAATGTCTGTGGAAAGGCTTTTCTTTGTGCAGTATGACTATACCATAACTTTTATTTGTGAATTTAATCTCTTTAAATGTGCTTTCAGGGATGGCATACGCTCTACTAGCTGCAGTTCCTGTTGAATATGGTCTCTACTCTGCCTTTTTCCCTATCCTGACATACTTTTTCTTTGGAACATCAAGACACATTTCAGTTGGTAATTATAAGCAACTTTTCCATTGGTATTTATTTATGTTCAAAGTGTTTTTGCCATATTATGTGTATCATGCCTTATGTTAATATATTTATTAACGTAAGAAAACCGACCTCAGTGTTTTCCCTACTCTTCCTGTTCAATGATGATAGTTAATTCATATATAACTTTAAAAATTTTTATTTTATTTTTTGTGGTTCTTGGGGTAGAACCCAGGGGCTTTTCTATCTCTGGGCTACACTCCCAGACCTATTTTATACTTACTTGGAAACAGGGTCTCACTAAGTTGCTGAGAGCCTCACTCCGTAGCTGAGGCTGGCTTCGAACCTGCGTGATCCTCCTGTCTCAGCCTCCCAAGTGCGGGGATTACAAGCGTGCACCACCACGCCTGGCATACGTAACTTTTTAAATGAAGAGGATAAAATTGAAAGGCTGAAAAGTAATGCTCACCTTCAGATTTTTAACACATTTTGATTTTAAAAAATGTATTAAAGTTAACACCATGTTTAGAAATTGTTCTCTTTTTTTCCAAAATATAAAATGACAGGGAAAAAAATTCTTCACTAGGTCTTTGAACCCACTATTTTAACAAGTTAACTTACCATTTACTGAATTATGTTGATCAAATACATATTAGTTATTTCTTTAAAGAATGTACTTATTTTAAGTCATTAATACTGGAAGACTGGCAAAATCTTCCCTCCAAATTTAGAAACCCAGCTTGACTTTCCCCTTGACATGGCTCATAGGAGGTTTTCCTGTCATTCCTAAAATATAAGTCCTCTTTTGCTAGAATGTTCTAAAAAATAAATATTTTAATGGGACTTTGTGAAACTTTGACATTTGTACTAGAGATAATTTTGTTCCTACATCCATCTGCCAGCCAGACATGTTTACCTGGGTTGTCTGGAGAAGATCAGGAAGAAGTTACTGATTGCAAAAACTTTCTTACATTAAAGAACTAATCAGTATCAAATGTGTCACTAGGCAAAGAACCAAGAAGCTCCTTTTTTCCTTTGGTGTTCTCTACATGTAGACGTCCCAGGCTACTGGGTTTGGGTACCAAATCGTCCCAACCATAAAGTCTAGTGTGGATCACTAAAACTGGATCATTATCATGAGTAAAGATATCAGGATTGAATGGAGCAATGGCTAGAAGAAAGCAGAACTTCTTTTGTGTGTGTGTGGTACTGGGGGTGGAACCCAGGGGCTTTCTACCTCCGGGCTATGCTCCCAAACCTATCTTATATTTTATTTGGAAACAGGGTCTCACTAAGTTGCCGAGAGCCTCACTAAGTAGCTGAGGCTGGCTTCGAACCCGTGCGATCCTCCTGTCTCAGCCTCCCAAGCGCGGGGATTACAGGCGTGTGCCACCACACCCGGCTGAAAGCAGAACTTTTGAACTAGAATTCGACAGGAAATAAATAGTTTATCTTGCAAAGGCAAAAAGAGAAAACTATATGCTCCCTTTGCTAATTTGGATCCTGTGATACTGATGAAGGTACTTGGATGCAAAGATTAGGAAATATCCTAATAGACACTCGAGGAAATGAGTAATATTATATGGAATAAAAATTAGGTGAAACAAGACAGAATTCAACTTATATGATGCTTCTTTCAGGACACCTTTCTTGACAATTCCCACTCCCATATGCCTGAGGATCACATACAGGATAGGTTAGAGGCTCTTCCTATCCATTTACGAAGCATCCTGAATGTTGGATTATAATCACCCATTTTTGGGTCATGGATGCCTTAAGACATCTTCTTCTCAGCTTCTTTTGTGAACAAATAGTATTCTTCTAGTCACAGTATGATTACACAGATCATTCTAATCCTATGTAGATATATTGTGTCTAAATATTATTTGTGATTAACAATAATAATAATTATTGTGATTAATAATAATAATAATTTGACAGAGTCTTTTTTTTTCCAGGACCATTCCCTGTGGTCAGTTTAATGGTGGGATCTGTTGTTCAAAGCATGGCCCCAGATGAAAATTTTATCATATCCAGCAGTAATGGAAGTGCACTGAATAGTACTGAGGTAGACACTAAGGCCAGAGATGCAGAAAGAGTACTAATTGCAACCACCCTTACTCTTTTGGTTGGAATCATACAGGTAATCGACACATGTAAAATATAGATTGATACGATTCTTATTTGAAATATTTATGAATATATAAATGTATATTATATTAAATGTATATAATATATATTATATATAAATGTGTATATATTATATATATAATTTTGTGGTACTGGATACTGAACTCAGGGACATTCTACCTCTGAGCTACATACTCAGTCCTATTTTATTTTAAAATAGGGTCTCATTAGGTTGATAAGAGTCTCACTACTTGCTGAGGCTGTCCTCGAACTTGTGATGTTCTTGTCACAGCCTCCCAAGTACTGGGATGGATTACAAATGTGTGCCACCATGTGCAGCCAAAATCATTCTTTTTTTTCTTTGTTTTTTTTCTGCAGTAGTAGGGATGGAAGCCAGGGACATTCTACCTCTGAGCTACACTCCCAGCCCTATTTTTCGTTTTGAAACAGGGTCTCACTGATCTGTAAAGCGCCACTAAGTAGAAAGTAGCTGAGGCTGTCCATGAACCACCATCCTCCAGTCTCAGCCTCCCAAATGCTGGGATTACAAGTGTGCGCCACCACGCCCAACTTGAAATCATTATTTTTAAAACATGTGAACTTTAAGGTTCATCTAAAGGCAAAACAAGTAATTTCTTGGAGCACAAAGTTGTTTTTTAAAAAAATACATTGTTTTAGGCCAAATGTTGAAAAAGTATGCAAGACTTCACTTATTAAAACTCACAATCAAAATTAGAGATGAGGGATGAAAAGCAGAAGAACATGAGTGATTCAATTGAGGACGAGAGAAGGGAAGTGTGTGGAAACCTGTGAAGGAGAATAGAGTGTTCTAGTGAGCAGAGACACTAGATCTGAAAATAACAATAATGATTTTTGCTTTTCTTAATACATGGACAGAAACACTTCAAGATTTATGTTACAAGTGGTTTTCATGTAATGGAAGGGTAACAGGCAGGTTGGCACACATCTGTAACTCCAGCACTTGAGAGGTGGAAACAAGAGGATCTCAGGATCAAGGCCAACACATAGCAACTTAGAGAGACTGTTTCAAAATAAAATAGGGCTGGGTTCCATCCCCACTGCCATAAAATTAAAATTAAAAAAAAACCTAAAATGGTGCTAGGGAGGGGACAGGGAGAACATTGAAAAATTAAAAATTGTATATGGGTGTGGTAGCACATACTTGCAATCCCAATACTTGGGAAGCTGAGACAGGAGGATCACAGGTTCACAGACAGCCCTAGCAGCTTAATGAGGCTCTCACCAAATTAGTGAGACCCTGTTTCAGACCAAAAAGTAAAATGGGCTGGGGGTGTAGCTTGGAGGTAGAAGGCCCCTGGTCCAATCCCCAATATAAAAAGAAGGAAAGAAGAAAGGAAGGGAGGAAGGAAGGAAGAAAGGAAGGAAGAAAAAGAAGGACGTCCAGATTTGTTTCCTGTAGGTATTTTTGTGCTGCATTAATATTTCCAGAGAGTTTGCTTTTCTCTCAGCAAAATTTTTTCCTTTCTTTTTCTTACCCCAGCTGATATTCGGATGTCTGCAGATTGGATTCATAGTGAGGTACTTGGCAGATCCCTTGGTTGGCGGATTTACAACAGCTGCTGCCTTCCAAGTGCTAGTCTCACAGCTAAAGATCGTCTTCAACGTTTCAACTAAGAACTATAATGGTGTCCTCTCCATTATCTACGTAAGTGTTGCTTCTTGCTCTGGGGACGGGTCACTGTTGTTTTTCTTTTTAACTTGAGCCTCGAGAATTTCTGTTCCCCATGCAGACTGTGGTAGACATCGAAAACATTCTTCTCTGAAAGAGACAATAGTGAGAATACCAATGTCAATCTTAATATCTTGTATGGGGCAGGGAAGAGGGGGGAGGGAGCTGGGGAAAGTACAAAGTGCTGTGTGCATGCAGGTCACGATTGTTATAAACACATTATGATGCGAGACCATCATGCGCCAATAAAGTATAAAAGAAAATAAAAAAAGGAAACAATAGAATCAGGAGTAACATCCAAGAAAGCAGATTTTGCAAATCATTGTTCACAACTGGTCAAGATGGTTTTAGAAATATTACTGCACTTAAAAACATCAATAAACCAGGCATGGTGGCACACACTTGTAATCCAAGTACTTGGGAGGCTGAGACAGGAGGATTGCAGGTTCACAGCTAGCCTCAGGATTAGTGAGAGCCTGTTTCAAAATAATAAGTGTGTAGCTTGGAGGTATCGGAATGCTCCTGGGTTCCAGCCCCAGTAACACACACACACACACACACACACACACACACACACACACACCATTTTTTTCAAAAAATAACAAAACAAGCTGCGTGTTATGGTGCATGCTTGTAATCCCAGTACCTGGGAAGCTGAGACAGGAGGATCACAGGTTCATGGCCAGCCCCAGCTACTTAGTGAGGCCCTCTGCAACTTAGTGAGAGCCTGTTTCAAAATAAAAGATAAAAAATATAACTGGGTGTGTATCTCGGAGGTAGAATGCCCTTGGGTTTGATCCCTAGCTACACACACACACACACACACACACACACACTCACTTAACAAAACAAGTGGTATAATGAAGTCAAGACAAGTCTAGGATTCCAGTGGGCTTGAACTCATGGCCAGCCTGGACCATGAAATCTTGTCTCAGAAAATTTTTTTTTTTAAAGAATAGGGGTATAGTTACTGTTAATGTACCCCTAGGTTCAATCCTGACCCTCACTCTGACAAGCTGAGTGAACCTGGACATGTCACGTAAGGTAGCAGCTGAAAAGTTCCGGTTTAGAATTGTGGACCTAGATTCAAATTCTGACTCTACTTCTTACTAGCCACATGAGCAAATCACCATGGCTCAGTTTCCTCCTCTGCAGAATGGAATTGCTACTAGTATTGACCTGATTATTGAATATAAATAGATGATAAATACTTGGTCCAGGAGCTGGCAGGTAGCAAATACTAGAAGTCATTTTGAAATTATTATTGCTAGGCTTCTTTCTTATTTTTAAGAGAAAATGATTGGAGACATATCTTTCAAGCCATTTCTAATTATGAGATTCCATAAAATGCATAATGTAAATGTCTCAGCAATTATAAATGAAAAGGAACATTAGATTCAGAAATGACTCAACATGCAAAAAGGATGCAAAGGCAGGATATAGATCACACTAATGAGATTTGGAGTTCTTGGATCTGAATATAGGTTCCATATAAAGGATATTACTAATGCTTAAAAAATGGTAATAGCAACATGATGTCACTCGAAGTTGGGGGAATGAGGCTACACAAAAATAATGTGCCAGTGGAGCTTGAGTCCTCCAATTACCCACCCCACAGTGTCTAAAAGCATGGAAAGTCATGTATGCATTAGTGAGGATGTTAGAAATTTGCTCAATTTCACAACAGTGCCACGATCCCACATCATTCCTCCATTCGATGAGTATTACCCAGTGCTTACTTCAGATCAGATCTTAAGAGTGGGAATAACTGGATCTTGACTTTGACTTCAACTGACTCGAGTTGGAGTTTGGGTCCACCCACTTACTTGACATGTTGCAATTAATTTCCCTTGCCAGGTGTGGTGGCTCATACCTATAATTTCAGCTACTTGGGAGGTTGAAGCAGTAGGATTGCAAGTTCATAGCCAGCCATACCATGAGACCCTGCCTCAGAAAAAAAATTTTTTAAAGACTAGGGGTGTAGTTAGTGGTAAAGTACTCCTAAATTCAATCCCTACTACTACCAAAAAACAAAAACAAAAACAAAACAAAAAACAACTTCCTGTAAACTTCTTTGTTCTCAGTTGCAAAATGGAGGTAACAGTATCTACCTCTTAGAGCTGTGCAGATTTATAAAGAAAATTATATGTAAAGGACTAAACACAATATCTAGCACATAGTAAGAACTCAATTTATTATTATCATTTTTATAATCGTGGATGAACAGACCTGCTTGCTATTTACTTCCCAGAGAACCAGCCCATTAAAAGACATTAACACAGGCTGTTTGTTTTTGTTTTGGTACTGGGAATTAAACCCAGGGGCATTCTACCTCTGAGCTATACCCCCCAGCCCTATTTTATTTTTTATTTTGAAACAGTCTTGCTAAATTACTGAGGGCCCAGCAAAGCTAGAATGGAAGGATAGGAGAGGAAGAAGGCCGAGGTTGATCAATGCAGGAGCTACATCCAAATATGTATAAAAGTATGAATATAGAGTGGTTAACTGGACACTCACTGTTGGGAGGGGGGAAAGAGAAGGGGGGGCACTAAACACAATCTAAATGTGCACCACTTTCAATATGTTCCACATATAAATACAATAAAATATGAAAAAAATAAATTGCTGAGGGCTTTTCGAAGTTGCTGAGGCTGGCTGAGAACCTGTCGTCCTCCTATCTCAGCCTCCTAGTCCTCAATTTCACAGCAGTACTGGGCTAAGTACTGTGATTACACGGGTTGGTTTTGATTCGGCATTATTTTGATCATTCTTGCTTTTTCCCCTTTCCAAGTCCATAGTTCTTTAGAGACAGGCTCTGACACTCTTTCAGTACCTAACACATCTTGCTTTCACATGCTTTTTTTCCCATCAATTGCTTTTTTTCCATTTCTTTATTTCACTGATTTGATAAGTATTTATTGAATAGCTCTCCAATGTGCCAGTCACTGCTCACTTCCTATATGAGCCCACTGACTTTTCTTGAACCCACCAAGGTATATTTTACTAGGTGCACCCCCACCTTCCCTCTGAAAACATTTGCTCATACGTCCACCCAGATTGCCGGAGGCCGAGGCTAGCACTTGGCCTGGAACCCTGGCCATTGCTGGACCTCTAGAACAGGGGGAATGATTCTTCGGTCTCTGTTATTATGTTTAACAAGAAACTTACTGCCCAATGTCATAGGGACAAAAGTAAGCAGAAAATACTAGACTAAGATAAAAAATAGATTTTTAACCAAATTTCATCATTATGTGATTTATTTCCTGTTGAATAATATTTTCAAAGTCTTAGTTTAGTATGTGCCATAGAATTTTTTAAATGGATTTTATTTTCTAGAGAAGTTTCAGGCTCATAGGAAATTTGAGCAGAAAGTACAGAGTTCCCATGTACCCACTGTCTATACCTCTTTGTTATAACTGATGAAACTACTGTCATGGCATTTTGAAAGAAATTCCTCATAGGTCAGCCAAGTTTAAGAAAGGTATTTCAGCTACCCTTATTTGGTAGTAAACATAAGCTTCTATTTTGAAAGTTTTGTGGGGTTTTTTTCCAGTACTGTGGACTGACCCCAGAATCTTGTGCTTGTTGGGCAATGGGCTACCACTGAGCTACTTCCCCAGCCAATTTTTAAAATTGTATTTTGAGATATGGTTTTCCTAAGTGCCCAGGATGGCCTTTAACTTTTGATCCTCTTCCCTCAGTCTCCCAAGTAGCTGGACAGGCATGCACCATCATGCCCAGCAAGCTTTCTGTTTTGAAAAGAAAAAAGAGGCAGTCCAGAAATGATTGCACAATGGTTGAAAGAACCACTTAGTCCCTGAACAGAGAGTTTTGTTCGTGGCATTGCTACTGTGATCATTTATGAAAGAATCCTTCAGTAAATGCAGCACTGGTGGATTCCTCCAGGAAAGATCACAAGAATGTGGTAGAATGCTCTACCTGGAATGGAGCCAGGTTATTCCTACCTCATATTCAACTTACAGCATTATTTTTGTTGTAAGGTTGTACGTTGGTTTGTTCCACCTCCTCCAAAAAGTTACTGACAACTGGAAGTAATGAATACAAAGAATTGGAGGAGAAACTCTTAGGAATGAAAGACAAAAGTTGAGTTCACAAACACCAGGCATGTGGGGTGGAGAATGCAGAAGGGAGCGTGCCAGGTGTTGGCAGCGGTTTAGAATTCGTCATTCTCTGGATGCTCCTGTCCAGCTCCTCTTTCAGTAAATCCCATAGTCCTGTTAAGAGTGAGTGTTTGACCACCATTCGCTTTGAAAGGTATGTCTGGGTAGACAAGCAAAGCCCTCTGTCTTTGCTTACTAAATTGATACCACTGGCTTCAATTCTTCCCCTGACAAGTAGAAAGACTGCACTGAAAAAGTTCTGCCCAAAATTGAGAGTTTTGAAAGCTACAGCTTTATTTGGTCGGACTCATAACTTTAAACTTAATTTGGTATGTTAAATTCACACCATTATAATATACACTTGCTCTAAGGGGCAATCTTTGTATACACAAAATATTTGACATCAGAAAATGCTCAAAGACAAAAGATGATTATGAAGAATTTGTTTTATTTATGAAGATAAACTAAAATAAATTCAAAGGCTAACCAGAAAATTTTCTCATATACAATTTTGGAAATCATTTTTTATTTATGATTTCATATACCCAGATAAATCTGGGCAATAAATATCTAAATGAAATTATCCTAAAATTCTCCAAACATGGTAGGAAACATAGAAAAACATTATCTAGTACTGAAAAGCTCATTATCATGATTTAGACTATGCTTAGAATATTAGGCTATGATATAGGATCATATGTTTATCTATATTTTCATATTTTATTATTTTTAATGATTTTTTCCAGAACTGGAGATTGAACCCAGGGGCATTCTACCTCTAAGCTAAATCTCCAGCCCTATTTTTGTATTCTTTATTTTGAAACAGGGCCTCACTAAGTGGCTGAGGCTGGCCACAAACCTGCAATCCTCTTGTCTCAGCCTCCCAAGTACTGAGATTACAAGCATGCTCCACCATGCCTGGCTGTATATTTTTGTATTTTAACAGTAAACTAAATTAAAATTACTGTTAGGTATATTCTTAGAGTGTCAGTTCTATATCTTTCAGTATGGTCCATTTAAGTTTATATGATTGAATTTTATTTCCACATAGATTAAGCCTTCTGTTTTAAAACTTTTTATAAGAAGCCTTAAACTCAGTATATAGGCAAATAATACATATACTTATATGCTTTGCTTGATGTAGTTGTATAATATGAACTGATTTTTGGTTTTTCAGCTCATATTATATTTTAATACATCAGAGGTGCTTTTTATTCAAATGTCCAAATGACCTTCAAATTAAGTGGGAATCCTGTAATGATTTTTGAAAGGTGAAAGTATTTGTGTGGTTGGAATAATTTGTTCAAGTGTTTTGTTTTTAAGCCTGAATTATTCCATCTTGAGTTGTATAAACAGTCACAATATTATAGGTAGTTAATGAATTAAAGATGGTCATCATTAGAACACTGATTCTCTAAAAAAAGACCCAAATGACAGTGACTACCTTCAAGCCTGCTCCTTTCCGAGTTCAATGCCCCACACCCTTCTTACTGTGTCTGCCTGTGATCACCTTCCCATTTGCTTTTCCCCGTGCTGTCTCCTGCTTCATCTTGTTGCTGTCAGTATATCTGATGCTAGCAATTTTCAGTGACTTTGGCAAGGAGTACGAACAAAAATACCCTCTGAGTGAAAGTCCAAGAGGCTTCCGACCAGTTAAGTGCCTCAACTCAGGTCCAAGCCCTTGGCGGCGTGCATTTTGTGCGTTCCCACATACTCCTCTATTTCCTCACTCTTGAATGTGTTTCTGAGAGGTGAGATTGCTGGCAAGATGACTCCTAGGTTCCATCTTGTCCATTCTTGACCACTTTATCATTATAATTGTATTAAGGATATTATTTATCTGCCAAAATAATCAAGATACATGTTATAGACTATAAGATGCTCCATTCGATTATCTTCACA
The DNA here is from genome assembly GCF_963383645.1 of Muscardinus avellanarius. Taxonomy (NCBI): domain Eukaryota; kingdom Metazoa; phylum Chordata; class Mammalia; order Rodentia; family Gliridae; genus Muscardinus; species Muscardinus avellanarius. Next base: position 43,852,395 of record NC_137795.1, on the reverse strand, counting down.
TAAAATATACCTATAAGAAGACTTATTCAAAGAACAGTAACCTTCACTGGAAGACCATTTGTCTCAAAAAAATTAAGAGACACCTTCCTAAGTCATGACTTACACAGGTCAGATGTTAATATAACAAAGATGTTAGTGTTCTTCCTTGGGATTCTTCCTTGCTAATTTCCTTAAAGAACATCCCTAATTCCAGAAACTTCATATTTACAAAACAAACCTAGTTTTTTCTTGAGTTGGCTTCTCTGTTCACTTGGAAAGAATTACTTTTAGTTATATATTTATTTATTTTGGTACCAGGGATTGAACCCAGGGAGAATTCTACCACCAAGATATACCTCCAGCCCTTTATATTTTATTTTATTTTATTTTACCTGGTGGTACTGGGGATGGAACCCTTCTACCTCCAGGATATACTCCCAGACCTATTTTTTAATATTTTTATTTGGAAACAGGGTCTCTTAAGCCAGCAAGGCTGGCTTCGAACCCCCACGATCCTCCTATTTCTGCCTCCCAAGCACAGGGATTACAGGTGTGCACCACCATGCCCAGCTTTTCTTTTTTTTTAATTTAAAAACAGGGTCTCAGCTGGCCATGGTGGTGTGTGCTTATAATCCCAGCATTCAGGAGGCTGAGACAGGAGGATCACGGTTCACGGATAGCCTCAGCTACTTAGTGAGGCCCTCTGTAACTTAGTGAGACCCTGTTTCAAAATAAAGAATAAAAAATAGGGCAGAGGGTATAGCTTGGAGGTAGAATGCCCCTGGGTTCTATCCCTAGACCTGCAAAATAAATAAATAAATAAATAAATAAATAAATAAATAAATAAATAAAACATGATCTCACTAAGGCTTGAGGCCTGAGATCCCCCTATTTCCACTCCCCAAGTACTGGATTACAGGTATGCACCACCATAACCAGCTAGTTACTATTTTAGTTCAAATCTGAACTATGTACTAAATTAATTTCTAAAAGTATATACTTGGCCAGCATATCAATTCAATAACTTTTCTTTGCCATGAGGAATAAATCAATGCACTTGTGTCTACGTATGAAGCACTTTCAGAGTACTTTTAATCATCTGTCTCATCCAGGTTTAGAGAAGAGCACTACTTAAAAGTCTGGCTAATTGAGAAAAAAAACCCAATTGTAATTTTTCAGTTTGTTAATATTTAGTCTCAATAACACATTTTCTACACAGTGAAAATTAGGTCACTCAGTAACACCTAAAAAACCACTTTAAGATACAATTTTGAAGCTTTTCTGCAAGTAAGAGACAACGCCTAATGGCAATTTTTTTCTTTGAAAATGTCTTCATTTTTATTATAAAAAATGCAAGCTGGGTGTGGCGGCACACGCTTGTAATCCCAGCATTCCGGAGGCTGAGACTGGAGGATCTCGGTTCACGGATAGCTTCAGCTACTTAGTGAGGCCCTCTGCAACTCAGTGAGACTGGTTTCAAAATAAAGAATAAAAAAAAAAAAAAAAGGGCAGGGAGTGTAACTAAGAGGTCGAATGCCCCTGGGTTCCATCCCCAGACACACACACACACACACACACACACACACACACACACACACACACAATGCAAAGAAGAAAAATAAGGATATAACAATCACCCATTTCCAAGTAAGCCATCACTACTGAATATATATAATCTTTGCAGGGACAGTATGTACTTAATGGTCCTTTATTAACCAATATATTTCAATGATTTTACATAAAACTTTTTCATGTTGTTTAATGCTGATATGATTTTTCATGTGGGAAATTTTGCTGGAGAATTGATTCTGTGTGTCTATGCAGTAGGAAGTATATAAAATTATTTTCTTCTTACAGACTCTGATTGAGACTTTTCAAAATATTGGTGATACCAATATTGCAGATTTAATTGCTGGATTACTTACTATCGTCATCTGCATGGCAGTTAAGGAATTAAATGATCGATTTAAACACAAAATCCCAATCCCTATTCCTATAGAAGTAATTGTGGTAAGTAGAATACATAGTCAGAAATTTCAGCATTAATTAGGATGGCAAGTAAGGAATTATGAGTTTTTTTCTGTTTCATATTTTTTATTTCATTTCAGACAATAGTTGCTACTGGCATTTCATATGGAGCTGACTTTGAACATAAATACAATGCCGGCATTGTTAAATCCATCCCAAGTGGGTAAGTATGATGTTCCTTTTAGATAATACTACCATATTAGGCAGGTGTTTTCTATTTATTTATTTATTTATTTATTTATTTATTTTTGCGGGTCTGGGGATGGAACCCAGGGGCATTTGACCTCCGAGCTACACCCTCTGCCCTATTTTTTATTATTTATTTTGAAACTGGGTCTCACTGAGTTGCAGAAGGCCTCACTAAGTAGCTGAGGCTGTCCGCAAACCTCGATCCTCCAGGTCTCAGCCTCCTGAATGCTGGGATTACAAGCGTGTGCCACCACGCCCAGCTAAGTGTTTTCTATTTAAATAAAACTTTTTATTACAAGCTTCACTTCACTGGTGCTCCTTCAATAGTCCTACTTGTGTGTGTTTTGAAGAAACATCACTGTGTGTGAAGCCTCAGATAATCAGCACATGCATACATAAAGTTTACACCACCTGTTTAAAAGCAGCTCCTATATATGATTTTTCCTTCACTTTTTTTTTGTGGTACTGGGGATGGAACCCAGGGGCATTAAGCCTCTGAGCTACACCCCCTGTCCTATTTTTTAATTCTCTATTTTGAAACAGGGTCTCACTGAGTTGCAAAGGACCTCACTAAGTAGCTGAGGCTGCCCGTGAAGCATAGTCCTCCTGTCTCAGCCTCCCAAATTCTGGGATTACAAGCATGTGCCACTATGCCCAGCTTTTTCCTTCATTATTTTTTAAAAAATGAAAAGACAAGTATATTTAACACCAGAATCCCAAATTAAATTCGTATGCATAATTATGATAGAATATAAATACAGTTATTATGCTGTGAGCAATCAGCTTGAAGAGTCAGAGACATCTTGCTGATATTCTCTACCATTTAGTTTAATGAATTTTAAATCATAACTATATCTTTTGAGTCTGGCTCAATGGCTCATGCCTGTAATCCCAGTACTTGGGATGTTGAGACAGAAGATCTCAAGTTCAAGGATAGCCCTAGCAACTTAGCAAGACACTGTTTCGAGATAAAAGGGATTTGGGTATAGCTTGGAAGTAGAATGCTTCTGATTTCAAACCCCAGTATCATCATCATCATCATCATCATCATCATCATCATCATCATCATAAATTATACCAAAGATAATAATCATATACTTTATACCTAAAATAAATTGCATTGTTTTCAAGGGGAGTTTTTACACATGTTTGGTAGTTTAGGGAATTAGAAGGTCCATTGTCCGTCTCTGTCACTGTCTAGTTGTGAGACCAGGGAAGTTTTCCTAAAAGAAAAGGCTAATTACTACTCCTTGGCATCTTCCAAAAGAATTAAAGTCAGAATACTATACTGATCCCGCATATCTATGTTTATAGCAGCACAATTTACAGTAGCCAAATTATGAAAACAACCTCGGTGTCCGTCAACAGATGATTGGATAAAGAAAATGTGGTGTATGTACACACAATGGAATTCTACTCAGTCATAAAGAGGAACAAAATTACCTCACTTGTAGGACAATGGATGGAACTAGAGAATATTATGCTCAATGAGATAGTCTCAGAAAGTCAAGGGCCATATGTTTTCTTTCATATGTGGAACCTAGAAAGAAAATAGGAAACAAAGGGGATTTTCGATAAACGAGAAGAGAGAACAGTAGAATAGTGGAGGAAGAGTGAGGGCGGGAGAGTGAGGGAGGGATGTGGGGAGGGAGAAAAGGACTGAGGAAGGGAACCATTCAAGTAATGCTATGTTCCCATATGAAGGTATCACTAGCATGTCTCATTAACATGTACAGGGAGGGAGGAGCCAGCAGCGGGATGGAAAAGGACACACACCAAGTACTGTGTGCATGTATGTTTGAATCACTTTGAATCGCACTATGATGTATAATTACTGTGCACCAATAAAAGTATAAAAACAGGGTAATTACAACAAGGAAGCCTTGACTCAAGCTTTTAAAACACCACTAAGAGCTCACATAAGACACACAGAGTAGACCATGTGCTTTACACTCTAATTTCTCATATGGAATGAAAAAGGAATTCCCGAAGCCAGGAATGGTGGCACACATCTGTAGCCACAGTACTTAGGAGGCTGAGACAGGAGGATTGCAGATTTGAGGCCAGTCTAAAAAATTTAGGGTGCCCCTCAGTGATTTAGCAAGACCCCATTTCAAAATAAAAATTAAAATAGGGCTGAGGGTATAACTCAGAGGTAGAATGCTCCTGGGTTAAATCCCAAGAACCACAATCAATCAATATATAAATATACCCGAGTCTGTTTCATTATAAATAAGCCATAAGAAAGGCCATTGTTATCTGGTCTCCCTTGATGGCACAGAAACAAGTCTAGTGATATCAACAAAGCTGGGAAAGAAAGAGTGGCAAGACAAGTTGAAGTGGCTAGGTGAGTGCCATGACAGGAGGAGAAGCCTCGTTTCTTGGTTTTAAAAAGTGTGGTCCAAAGTCCAGCCAGACTAGCAGATAATGTGATAGGGATGGACCCAAGTGCTTGACCCTGGTTTCCAACCTCCTGTTTGCTTACAGATGGGGACATTCTAGAGCCCACACATGAAGCAGGACAGGATATGGGGAGAAAAGGAATCTGGAAGTTACCCTCCCCACTTAGGGAGAGAAAGTCTAAAAAAGGGCTGAGAACCAGAAAGATCGTGTTCCCTAGAAAGTCAGCCCGATCTCAAGCAAATTTCTTCTGGTCTCAGTTCTCCTATCAAAAAATAAAAGAGTATTCAACAATATCTAGGATGCTTACTAGCTCTAAATTTCTCTGTGATTTTGTCTAAGAACTTTATTTCTACTTTATGTTTATTTGGGCATAAATAAGGCAGGAATCCCCAAGTTTACAGACTTAGGGACAATTTCATGGTTATAAACTCACAGGTTTATTTATAGTTTGTAGAGTAGCTCTGTTTTTGTCAAAGAGTAGTCTTTTGACCACATAATCATTGGAATATTTTAGTGATTATGGAACATTGTGATAGTTATTTAAATTTAATTTGGGGAAGGTATATCAAGAAGATTTCAAATATCATGGCTTTTAAGCATTTTCCACTAAGTTTCTTTCCTGCCTGCCTGCCTGCCTTCCTGCCTTCCTTGGACTAGAGATTGAACCCAGGGACACTCTACCACCAAGCTACATCCCGAGCTCCCCCCACACTTTTTTATTATCTCGAGACAGAGTCTGACTACATTGCTCAAGCCAGCCTTGAAACTGTGATCCTCCTGCCTCAGCCTCCCAACTTGCTGGGATTATAGGTGTGTGCCACCAAACCTGTCTCTATTTTGAGACAGTCTCGCCAAGTTGCCAAGACTAGTCTTGAATTTGCAATCATTCTGCCTCAGCATCTGAGTCTCTGGATTACAGGTGTGCCACAACACCTGGCTATCCCACCGAGCTCTTTTAGTGTCATATAGTCTTTTTTTTTTTTTTTTTTTTTGGTACTGGGGATGGAACCCATGGACATTCTAGCTCCAAGCTATACCCCCAGCCTCATTTTAGTTCTTTATTTTGAAACAGGGTCTCACTAAGTTGCTGAGGGCCTCCCTAAGTAGCTGAGGCTGGCCAGGAACCTGGAATCCTCCTGTCTCAGCCTCCCAAGTACTGGGATTACAAGGATGCACCACCATGCCTGGCTTTAGTGTCATATAATCTTATATTCTCTTTCTTTCTCTCTCTCTTTTTCTTTCTCTCTGTTTCTTTTTTTAATGGTACTAGAAATTGAACTCAATGCCATTCTAACTTTGAGCTACAACACCTCCATACCTATTTTATTTTTTATTTTGAAATAGGGGATTGCATGCTGGCCTTAAACCTGAGATCTTTCTGTCTCAGCCTTCCAAGTACTGGGGTTACAGGCATGGCCTACCAAGCATGGCCTCATTTTGTCTCTTTAACAGAATGGACATATTTTCATACAAAGTAAATCTTTGTGTGTGTGTGTGTGTGTGTGTGTGTGTGTGTAGTACTGGGATGGAACCCGGGGGCACTCTACCTCCAAGCTGCACCCTAGCCCTATTTTTTTTATTCTTTATTTTGAAACAGGGTCTCATTAAATTGCAGATGACTTCTCTAAGTAGCTGAGGCTGTTCGTGAACCAGGATCCTCCTGTCTCAGCCTCCCAAATGCTGGGATTACAAGTGTGTGTCACCACGCCTGGCTCAGAGTAAATCTTATATCATGGCTAGAATATCTTTTAAGTCCAAAGACCATTAAGGTGAAATTGTGTAAACTGGCATGGGTGGAATTGTATGGCATTAAAATATAAACAAAAACAGATTTAATCATGTCAGAGATCTAGAAATGGCATTCAATAGAGGACAAAGTAATTAGCCAGGCCGGGCGTGGTGGCGCACGCTTGTGATCCCCGCGTTTGGGAGGCTGAGACAGGAGTATTGCACAGTTTCAAAGCCAGCCTCAGCTACTTAGTGAGACCCTGTTTCAAAATAAAATATATAAAATAGGTCTGGTAGTAGAGGCTGGAGGTAGAAGAGCCTCTGGGTTCCACCCCCAGTACCACAAAAAAAAAAAAAAGAAAGAAAAAGAAAGAAATTAGCCAACAATATAGCACTAACCTGTGATGAAAGCATTTAAAAGCAGATGGTACCATTTATACATATCTTGTGCTTTTCAGTCTCTTGGATCATGTCCTTTCATTTCTAACTTAGCTGTGATTGAGTGGATATAGCCATTTGATGATGTGGGAAAAAAAGAACTGTCAAATTTTCTCAGATTTTTTTTATTTAAAAACTCACTAGGTTTTTGCCTCCTGTACTTCCGCCTGTGAACTTGTTTTCAGAGATGCTGACTTCAGCGTTTTCCATTGCCGTGGTGGCTTATGCTATTGCGGTGTCTGTAGGAAAAGTATATGCCACCAAGTATGATTATACTATCAATGGGAACCAGGTAAGGTCACCCTTTTGCTCCACTGGTTTTATAGGGATGAAAACAACAGAGGAAAAAAACAAAAACACAACAAAGGAAAGATGTTGTTCTCCACTAAAGAAAGGGTTAGTTTCTTCCGCCAGTCCTTATTGAATTGGCTTCCCTTTTGGACTTGCTAATTAGAAATTATTTTGCGCAAGCTGGGAGTGTTTGTAATCCCAGTACTTGGGAGGCTGAGACAGGAGGCTCATAGGTTTGAGGCCAGACATATCATCTTAGTGGGGCCCTCCATAATACAGTAAGACCATTTCAAAATTTAAAAAATCAAATAGGGATAGGGGTATAACTTAGTGGTAGAATGCCCCAGAGTTTTTTCACCAGTGCTACACACAAAAATTTATTTTGCACACACAAAAAAATTAGTAAGATTTGAGAGGCTGAGATAGGAGGATTGCAGATGCAAGGCCAACCTCAGCAACTTAGCAAGGCCCTGTTTCAAAATATATTTATATATATATTTTTTAAAAGGGCTAGAGGTGTAGCTCAGAGGTAGAACATCCCTGGGTTCAATCCCCAGTACCAAAACATTTTTTAATTTTGAAATATACATGCTACATCATTTTGCTTTTTAAGAAATAGGTTGAAGTAACTCTGATTTTATTTTATTTTATTTTATTTTATTTTATTTTATTTTATTTATTTTTAGCACGGGAATTACAAGTGTGCGCCACCACACCCGGCAGTAACTCTGATTTTAAAAGGAATAATTTGGTCAGGTCAGAAACAACATTCAAGGTTAGCACGTTAAGTCAGGCGTGGTGGTACATGCTTATAATCCCAGTACTCGGGAGGCTAAGGCAGCAGCCAGCCTCAGCAACTTACTGAGGCTCTCAGCAATCTAGTGAGACCCTGTTTCAAAATAAAAGATAAAACAGGGCCAAGAGTGTAGCTCAGTGGCGTAATGCCCATGGGTTCAATCCCCAGTACCTTAACAAAAAGGTTAGCATGTTAGGTCAAAATAAGAAACCTTCATGTAATCCATAGTCTCCTGGTAATTTTTTAGTGGTAGCATGATATGACAAAACAAACACAATTAATAGTCATGATCCGTTTACTATGCAACTAATACACACAGGACATGTTTATAGGCGCATGATACATTGCCAGGTGAGCTGATTTTATACTGTTTGCAAATCCTCAGGTATTGTAATTGGATGTTTCTGAAAACAGCATAGTAATTATGGCTGTTAAATGACTGGTAGTCAAGCAAAATAATAGCTCTGCTAGTCAGAATATGCTCTGCAGCAAATATTCAACATAGAAATAATGCACTTTGTGAGAGAGCTGCAGATAGGCCACTCACCGGGCAGTGAAAAGGCATTTTAGTAAAAGATGTTATTATTTCTTGTCAACCTTAAAAACAGTTGACAGCAGTGAGGCCCCTCTTGAGATCTAGAGTCCAAACTCCTGATGTCTTACAAGATTCCTAAGTACCTTTAATGGCAAAAATCAGACTGGACCACGAGGCAGGCGGGGTTGGCAGTTTCCTTTAACGTACTTCCTGGAATGGTTGGTGAGGGCCTTGCAGATTCCTGGTGCAGCACTGCTGACATCCAATCTCTCCCCTAGGAATTCATTGCCTTTGGAATCAGCAACATCTTCTCCGGATTCTTCTCTTGTTTTGTGGCCACCACTGCCCTGTCCCGTACGGCTGTCCAGGAGAGCACGGGAGGAAAGACACAGGTATGGGACGACAGCAGGGGAACGCTGATCGCAGAGCACCAGCTGAGGGATGGTGGCCCAGAAAGGCTTGCACAAGAGCTGAGCAGGGCGATTACCCTTTGCAAAGACAGGGGCTTGTGCGTGCTCACCTGAACTGACGTGGGCCTCTTCAGCTCCTTGACTCTCCCTTCATGGAAAAAAAAAAAAAACCCTTAAAGTGCAACATTTGTGGATTTTTTAGATGACAACCCCCATAATTCCTTTCTGTGAGTGTTCACTGGGCAGGTTGCTAACTACGCTTACCTGTAACAAGGTGTGCCACTGCCAAGGCACACCTCTGAATAATGCCGAGTTTTTATCAGTTTGTAAACTGGGAGAGTGAGTGCCTAGTAAAATTACTTTATGACTTTGTGAGTTTTTATATTTTTAGGAAAGTGAAAAGCTCTACACATGTTTCTTTTACAAGGACCAAGAACTTTCTCTAGAGTCCTTAGGTACCACAGAACCACAGTTTGCTAGCCAAGAATATTTTTTATTGTGACATTTTGGCATTTCTTTCTGAGTAAAATTTGTGTTCCTGAGTTTCTCAATCTTTTCTTTTTAAATGTGGCTCAGTGTGGCCTTCACAAGGTGTCCATGAAACCGGCATCCCGATTCATCTCTGGATAATCTTGCCTTCAGTAGGTCAGAAAGCTCAGGAGCTACTCTCAAAACCAAGGACAGAATCAGATATGCCAAGCCAGTGGCTTCAGGTAGGGACAGACTCAGGAACTGTGTTTCTGTTATGCCTCAAGGGTTTTATCCTCCCAATACAGAGAGAAGCATTATTTAGGAGTAAAAAGTACATTCAGAACAAAACCAAACTAGCATAAGATAAGCCAGGCATGCTGGTGCAGACTGTAATCTCAGTACTTGAGAGGCTGAGAAAGGAGGACTGCCGGATCAAGGTCAGCCTCAGCAACTTAGGTCCTCCACGATGTAGTGAGACCTGGTTTCAAAATAAAAAATAATGCCTCTGGGTTCAATTCCTAGTAACTCCCCACACACACAGGCAAAATACACACCAAATCTTTACATGAGGTTTTACTAAGACAGAAACACAAATAAGTATGAAAGAGAATAACTGACAAAATGGATGACTCCAACAGTGACCTGCCCAAGGAGAGCTTTGATAGTCCCCATTGAAGACATGATATTCTTCTCCTATTTATTATATGAGATCTCAAGACAGATTTGGAAGAATTGTCTTTGCCAATTTCTTGGATCCTTTGAAACAAAAATTTAATTCTCAAAATTAAAAAAAAATTTTTTGCAAACATTTTTAGCTCTGAGGGAGTAGGTAAAATAGTATAGACCATACTGGGAGACAACACCAGAGATCTGTTGTCAAGGGGAAGACATCAGAGCTAATTTTCAAAGCTTTGCCCATTTCTTTTCTTTTCTTGCTTTTTTTATTTATTTATTTTTTTGTGTGTGTGGTACTTGGGGTGGAACCCAGGGGCTTTCTATCTCCCAGACCTATTTTATATTTTATTTGGAAATAGGGTCTCACTAAGTTGCTGAGAGTCTAAGTAAGTAGCTGAGGCTGGCTTTGAGCCTGTGCAGTCCTCCTGTCTCAGCTTCCCAAGTGCTGGGATTACAAGCATGCGCCACCACGCCCGGCTAGCTGTGCCCATTTCATGAGGCAGCTGTCTGCAGCAGGAGTCCTGGCTGGCTCGCACTGGAGACAGAACATTGACAAGTTCTCGGGCTCAGGCCCTAAGTGGATGCAGGCAAATCCCACTCAGGCTCCAGGCTCAAATGAAGAAGGGCTGCCCTGGTAAGAATGCCCGTGTAAAGTGACCTCCTTGGCAAAGGGTTTGTGGGTAATGGTGTTCTGGTAAGTTAATAGCCTCCGCCACACACTGGCATGTATTATATTTAGGAATGAAGGATGCCAGGATTTCAGCACTGAAGAAGGAAACAAGCGCAGAAGTAGTTTGATATTTAATTACTGAAATGTACACTCAGTTCTGGGGTTAAAAGACTAAATGCCGGGACTGAAATCCAGAGACTTGTGACCAAATAAACTGGCACGTCTTCTCTTGTTGTGCGGTTTCTCCTGCTTTCTCTTATGTTGGAGCCTTAATTTCAGCATCTATGAAATGGGAATAATAATTGTATCCATCTCATAGAGATGTTGTGAGGATTAAATAGGAAAACCTACAGTCCCAGCACATACTGGTGAATGCTGATTGCTTCTCAACTCAAGGTAGCAAGAACATCGTTGTATCTGTGATAGATGTGTTGTGCCTGGCATATAGGAAGCACCTTGCATATATCTGCAGAAGGAATGAATGGGAGAAGGAGCATTAGAGGACATTAATTATTTTCAGCATATCTATAAGTTTAGATGAGCTAAACATTGCCATCTCTTCTTTCTCCTACTGACTCATGAAAAAGTAATTCTGATTACAAATTACTCTGTAGCTCTGGTTACCTTCTCCCTTAACAGAATAGTTAATTCACTAGCAATTGAATCTGTGCATAGATGGAAAAATCTAAATCTTCCCACAAACCAGCCTAATATATGAAGTACAAGCATATGATCCCTCAGTGATTTTTAATAGCATCCAAAATTAGCCTTGGCCCCCCATAATTGGAAACGTATTATATATTCTTTATTATTATTATTTTTTTTAGTATTGGGGATTGAACCCAAGGGCTACACCCCCAGCCCTATTTTATTTTTTATTTTGAAACAGGGTCTCAGTTGCTGAGGCTGGCTTCAAACCTGTGAACCTCCTATCGCAGCCTCCCAGGTACTGAGATTACAGGTGTGTGCCACCATGCCTGGTGTATTGTATATTCTTGGTAAATTGGTGGCTACTCGCCTGTTCTGAGTTGGGAAGATGGTTGTGGTCCCTGGCTCCAAATCTCCGTATCTCTTACCCATCCACAAAGCCCTTTATCCATAGTGAGATGCAAGTGGCTCAGTAAATATGAGTGGTTGAGTAACTGGAAGGATGGGAGGAAGGCAAAGGAGTGAAGGAGGAAGGATATTAGTTTCTTTAAGCAAGGTAGGGAATGGAGAGCTCACCAAAGCTCTGGGAACCTTGAGGTATGGTGCCAGGAGGGGAGCTAGATAAACAAAGCGAGGTTTTTAGTGCATTATATACATAATATTGCCCAAGGTGACTCACCCATAATCTGAACAAAAATGATCATATTTAGCTAGGTGTGGTGGCGCACACTTGTAATCTCCGCGCTTGGGAGGCGGAGACACGAGGATCATGCAGGTTCAAAGCCAGCCGTGCTGGCTTAAGAGACCCTGTTTCCAAATAAAAAGTCTAAAATAGGTCTGGGAGTGTAGCCCAGAGGTAGAAGGGTTTCTAGGAACCCCAGTACCACACACACACACACACACACACACACACACACACACACACACACAAGATCAGATTTCCAGATGGAACTATATATTGGTACTGGGGACTGAACCCAGGTCATTCTACCTCTGAGCTACAACAGCCCTATTTTAGTTTTTATTTTGAAACAAGGTCTTGCTAAGTTTCTCAGGCTGGCCTTGAACCTGTGATCCTCCTGTCTCAGCCTCCCAAGTACGGGGTTTACGGGTATGCGCCACCACGCCCAGCTGGAGTTTCAGTTCGCTAACTTCCTTTTGTGGTGGCTGTGACTGTCTCCTTTTACTCAGACATCTTGCATGGGGCAGGACTTGGGCTCGCTGTGCTGTTGCCGTTGCCTCCTTTCTGATGGCTTTGCTTCTGGTTCCCTCTCTCCTTTTCTCCTTTATTTTAGAGCTTCTAGTCTTCACCTTGGCCCAGGCCACAGCTGTCCCCACAGAGAATTCAAGAATAGCCCCAACCCCTCAGCCTCTCTTCTAGCTATGTGTGGATCTTAGGAGAGCTTTATTTTACCAGCGAAGGTAAAGTTTGTGAACTTGTTTTACTCCTGCTCTTGCCTTATCCCTGCAGCTACCATGGAGTAAAGTGGAGAGCCTGCAACTGTGCAGCTGTCAGAGGAAGCAGAAGACGTGGCCCTACCTCTTGGTGTGCCACCAGGAGTTTGCAATGGGATGAAGAGCTTTATTTTTGTGGGAACCATGTCCTACAAGTACAATGTGTTATCAGAATCACTATTATGAGCCGGGCGTGGTGGCGCACGCTTGTAATCCCCGCGCTTGGGAGGCTGAGACAGGAGGATCACACAGGTTCGAAGCCAGCCTCAGCTACTTAGTGAGGCTCTCAGCAACTTAGTGAGACCCTGTTTCCAAATAAAATATAAAATAGGTCTGGGAGTATAGCCCGGAGGTAGAAGGCCTCTGGGTTCCATCCCCAGTACCACCAAAAAAAAAAAAAAAAAAAAAAAAGAATCACTATTATGAGCTTGGATTGGTGGTGGCACACACTTGTAATCTTAGTATTTGGGAGGCTGAAACAGGAGGATTGCATTCTCGGATGGCCTCTGCTAATACTTAGTGAGGCCCTTGGGAACTCAGTGAGACCCTGTTTCAGAATAAAGAATAAAAAATAGGGATGGGGGTATCACTATTATGGCTGCTGCTTCAACAATGCAGAAAAATTGGGTGCATGCTATGAGAACTTATTTCCCAATAACATGACAATAGTCTCTGTTTTGGGGGAGGGAGGTGGTCTATGCTTCCTGGCATGGAAAATACTAGAATGTTGGCATCTAAATTGACACCAAAACTGTAGACGTAATACACTCAAATGAAATTCACATCAAACTGGCTTTACTTTAGCAGGCTTGATCTCCATGTTTTAATTTCTCTGCAATAGTGCACATATGTGTGTATGTGTATGTTTATTACATATATACATATGTTTCCCATTTTAAGTTAAGTTTTGCATTGTCTTAGTAAATATTCATTTCTTTCATTACTGAGCAGAAGGGGGGATCAGGGAAGTGTCAACTGCACCTGTGAACAGGGTCTTTTGTGTGCACGTGTGGTGAGCTAGAATACTCGGGGAGGAGGACGAGTACCCTTCATGGAAGGTGTATGTCTTTCAGATTGCTGGCATCATCTCGGCTGGGATTGTGATGATCGCCATTGTTGCCCTGGGGAAGCTTCTGGAACCCTTGCAGAAGGTATACTCCTGCTTCCCTATGTAGTGATTGCATAATTTCCCATTGCCACTCTGCTATCAGAGAAATAACCGGATAATAAAAAATCATCACATGGAAAACTGTTCCCCTGAAATAACAGCCTTCCCCCTCTTTCTCTTGGCAGTCAGTCTTGGCAGCTGTTGTAATTGCCAACCTGAAAGGAATGTTTATGCAGGTGTGTGATGTCCCTCGTCTGTGGAGGCAGAACAAGATTGATGCTGTAAGTCACCCACCAAGCCATATGTTTATAAAATAAGACTTAATTTCTATATGCTTCCTGTCATATCACTGTATTGCTATTTACCAAGTTTTATCTGCATTTTGGGAGCCCCAGTGCAGAAGTTAGAATTGTGTGCACACACCAGTCAGAGCCTTGATGTCTGCTATGTGAACTGCATTCCATGAAGATCTTGTATCTCTGGGAAGATTCATTTCCAACAGGAATCCTGCATGAGGCTTACATACCGTTGGCCTCCTATAGCCGAAAACAAACACGTGTTCCTTAAAATCTAGTCTGAAATGACAAATAAACACAAAACCATACAAAGACAAAACTCAAAAACCCATGCAGATTTGTAACTAAAGGAGACTTCACAATTGTTCCGAAAAATTGTAAATACCAGAAGCAAAATCTTTTAGAGTTCTCTTCTCATTTAGACCAGGAAACACACAAGAGAAAATGAGAAAACTTCCTGTATATCAATATGTAAGGATCCCCCAAATTATTCAGTAAAATAGAAACTAAAATAGAACTGTTGTGCATAAACACACACACACACACACACATACACACACACACACACACATAAAAGAAGATGCAAGAAGGGAGGAAGACTGGGGATAGATAGAGGGGGAGAGGGTCGTGAGCAAGATTTTCACTGTACATTTCTTAAATAGTAATCCCCAGCCAGGGTTTGGTGGCTCACATCTGTAATCCCAGAATTTGGGAGGCTCAGACAGGAGGATCAAAGCTTAAAGGCCACCATGTGGTAGCTTAGTGAGACCCTGTTTCAAAATTTAAAAAATAAGCCTGGTATGGTGATGCACACCTTTAATCCCAGTACTTGGAAGGCTGAGACACAATTACAAGTTTGAGGCCAGCTGCAGCAACTTCGTGAGACCTAGTTTCAAATACATAATAAAAAGGACTGAGGGTATAGTTCAGAGATTGAACACACTAGGTTTGATCCCCATACCAAATAAATAGATAAATAATTAGGGGCTGGAAGTGTAGCTCAGGGGTAGAATGTCCTGGGGCTCAATCGTTGAGCTCTACTCAAAAATGTAAAAATAGAAAAAAATGGGACAGTTGGTCTTATAGGAAGGCCAAACCCCAGTTTTACTTAAATATAAAATGAAGTCGGAATTGTTTTTAAGAGCTGTAATTTGTGGATAGTTGATCTTATTTTTTTGGGGGGGGGGTCTAGGGATGGAACCCAGGGGCATACAACCTCTGAGCTACACCCCCTCCCCTATTTTTTATTCTTTATTTTGAAATTAGGTCTCACTGAGTTGCAGAGGGCCTCCTAAATGCTGGGATGACAAGTGTGCACCACCACGCCTGGCTTTGATCTTATTGTTATAGGTAGTCTACCACTTGATAGCACCTGCTGAATTAATATAATTCTTACTTCCATTTTCCCTAGGTCATCTGGGTATTTACCTGCATAATGTCCATCATTCTGGGGCTAGACCTGGGGTTACTCGCTGGCCTTCTGTTTGGATTATTGACTGTGGTTCTCAGAGTTCAGTTGTGAGTATTGTAGAACCAAAAATTTCATCCTGAACTTCCTTCTGTTGTTTTGACAAATATAATGAAACTGCTTCCTTTCACTATAGAGAAGATGATATAGGGATAAAGGAAACAGAAAGCTCTAGAGACCAAAGCAGGTTCTTTAATTGGAGTGAAGCCCGGAAAGGGGACTGAGAGGAGAGAGTCAGGAGCCCCCTTCCTTACAGACGAGGGGCTTTTTATGGGCTATTAGGAGGGGAGGAGGACAAGGCGTCGTGTATTTCTCTGATTGGTGGTCTAACCGCAGGCCAGGGCAGGTAAATTTATGGGGCTGGAAGCAGGGGGATGGTTAGAAGCATTTTCCCGCCTTTCCAGAAGTCCTTTGTCCTCAAACTCCTTCGGCCAGGCCTCACAGCCAGACCTTACAGTGCCCACACTGAGCGGTTTTATAAATAAGCATATAATACTTCATAAATGTTATCATACTTAATCCTCAAAAAATTCTGTGAATATGTTTGCTTATTCTCATTCTGTAGGTGAAAAAAAAGTCAGGCCAGCAAGTGTAAGGACCTTTTTTTTCTTTTCTTTTCTTTTTTTTTTTTTTTTTTTGCGGGTCTGGGGATGGAACCCAGGGGCATTCGACTTCCGAGCTACACCCGCTGCCCTATTTTTTATTCTTTATTTTGAAACCGGGTCTCACTGAGTTGCGGAAGGCCTCACTAAGTAGCTGAGGCTGTCCGTGAAGCGCGATCCTCTAGTCTCAGCCTCCGGAATGCTGGATTACAAGCGTGCGCCACCACGCCCAGGTTCTAAGGACCTTTCTTAAGGCCACACAGTTACTAATAGGCAGAGCTCAGATTTGAGCCCAAATCATCTCACCCCCAAAATCTATTCATGTAGCCACGGGTGACCCGGCTGCTGCTCTCCTTTTAGTCATGGTAAGACTAAGAGATGCGTGGTTCATCCACAGACTGAAGTTACTTTGGAGTTTCCTCGTTAAATAAGATAAAATAAAACCGGGCGTGGTGGCGCACGCTTGTAATCCCAGCATTCGGGAGGCTGAGACCAGAGGATCGCGGTTCACGGACAGCCTCAGCTACTTAGTGAGGCCCTCCGCAGCTCAGTGAGCCCCTGTTTCAAAATAAAGAATAAAAAATTGGGCAGGGGGTGTAGCTCAGAGGTCAAATACCTCTGGGTTACTTCCCCAGACCCGCAAATAAATAAATAAATAAATAAATAAATAAATAAGTAAATAAATAAATAAATAAGATGAAGTATGGGAGGCACCAAGCCCAAGGCCTGGGACAGGACAATGGCTATTTATAGCTCACTGTTCTCTTTTGAAGTGTATAACCCAAAAGTTATGTAACCCAGAGCAGGAGAACTTTTAAAAAATTAGTGATAGCCAAAATTCATTCAAATTGGCCAAATAAGCCATGAAATTTGAGAAGTAGACACAGTCAGCTCCTATGTAGAGTGAAAGCAGCAGAGACGCAAGATCAATAGTGGAGTTGTCATCTGTGAGGGCAGGAGAGGGAGCCTTGAGGTGGACTCTGTTGTTGGTTTTGTGTTGACGCTTGACAGGGTTTAGTATTGTGCCCTCTTGGGCCTCCAGGAGAACAGTCTCTTTCCCTCCTCAATTCTTTCATTGTCTTCCCAGACTTCTGGGCTCTTCTCTGCCTGTGTTCAGGACTCGAGGAAGAAGAAACCTGGAGAAACATCAGCATAGATTCTGCAGCGTAGCAAAGGCTCAGCTCTCTCAGTCCACCAACCAGCTCTCCCTCTCACCCTCACCCACTAGCATGTTGGTAACTACCCAAAGTTGCCCGAGATCCTCAAAGACTGACTGGAAGTTTGCTGCGAGGAAATAAGTCAGAAATTTTCCTTAGAAGATGCTACATCTCACGCTGTGGCTGCCTCAGTGTCTTTTAAAAAACTTTCTATGTGAGTGTGGTTGAGAGAGAATGGTTTTGGAGATAAAGGCTAGCATATGAGCTTTAAGTTAAAAATCAGCATAACCCAGGAAGCCAAGGAAAAATTGGTGGCACATTTTTGCCGCTGTTCTGGTAACCAGGCTTTTTGCCAACAAAAGCAGTATCCTGTACAGTATTTAATTTCCAGTAATTATAACGCTGAGCCAGAGAGCACATTGTTGAAAGGACCCCAAACAGATAGTCTTTCTTTAGAAGTTGCATTTAGCATATGTCCCTAGTCACACTTGAAGAAACATGGAATTTATCTGGTTGCATCAGGGACAGGAAATCAACAGTCTGGTTGACAGGAAGGACTTATTTCTGGTCCTCCCCGGCTGCTGTGCTATAAAAAGAGACTAATTTGATCATCCACAGATTCTCCATACTTCATCAGGAAGCTTCCATAAGTCACAAATAAGTGCCAGGCACCAAAGACACACGGGTTAGAGACAGACTGTGTTATCCTTTACTTCTAGATCTTTTCTAACTACTCTGGACCTCAGTTTACTTGCTAATCAAAACAAAGATACCACTGACCTCTCAGGGTTACGGGAGGGCTTCCAGCAGATTTAACACATGACAAGGCTCCTCGCTTAGCCTATAAATTGTCATGCACGTGAAAGCCTGATGCTCGTTATTTCTACCAGCTATCAGAAGGGAGTCACAGTTAGCTCTTCCTTCTCCTCCAGTTCCACAAAAACACCAGCTGTTCATTTCAGAGTTAGCTGAGGGAAAATGTCATCTGCAATAAAGACAGAGTCCAAAACAAAAAAGAATGATGGGCTCTTTTTGTAGCTGTTATTTATTTATTTATTTATTTTTACTTTTTAGCCCCAAAATGGCTGTTTCTGAAAAGTTCTGTTGTTATCATTTTTTTTCCTTTTAGTCCTTCATGGAATGGCCTGGGAAACATCCCTAGTACGGATATCTACAAAAGTATCAAGAATTACAAAAATGTAAGTGCCTTTGTGAGACATTCGCTGGATGTGGGACTGTGAGCCTCGAGTTCAGGAGTCACGTATTTCTCTCTTAGCATGTTAGGTACAAGGTGGCCAAGGATGGAGACTTCTATGGGAAATGTCCATTAGTCTACTGGGAGTGTCATAAGAAATTATGACTCACTGTACCTTCTGTCATACATGAATTATGTGCATTTTGTCTATGCTAGTTTAATGTAATTTTATGGCAAAAATCATTATAAAAAGGATCTAAAAATAATAGGCAATTAGGTTACTTCCAGATGTTCCATCAGAATTTTGTTTCTCTGCTATATAATCCTTAACTTTTATGAAATTGCCTGAAATCCCTGTAAGATGGTCTTCATTCAGTTATAACAAGATATTTTTAAGTTATTTGTCACCAAGACCTTATTGGATCTTGGAATGGGAAGAAATAATGTAAGACATAGGAAATGAAAAACAAAGAAACGAAATATCCCATTGATGGGCTTGTGATGTCAGTAAGTAAAGTTGTATCATGGCCACTAGAAAAACAAAAAATGAAAAAGCAGAGAAAGTAAATTAAGAAAATACAAATTTAGCACAAAACCCACATACGTGTGTGTGTGTGTGTGTGTGTGTGTGTGTGTGTGTGTGTGTGTGTGTATACCTTAACCGGTCATAGTTTAATTTTACCTTAATATTAAAAAAAAATTCTGGACGCTGAACCTGGAATTTCAGTTGCTTCCACTTAATTTATTTCTACAGTCTCTTTATTTTGAGTCAAGTGCCATTAAAGAGTGAAAAATTATTTCAGAAAAACTCTGGGCTCTGGGGCAGGGAGCCCTAGGCTGAGTTTGGGAGTTGTGAATTCTAGGTTCTGTCTTGGTGAGACTTTGCCCAAGTCACTCAGCCTCTCAAGGCCTCTGTTTTCTCATCTGAAGGGCTGTGACTAAAACTGCTATGATGTCAAAAGACTGAGATTCTCTGAGCTCAAGGATTCTACTTTTGGCATGGCTACTATGTGTCAGGGTACAAATAAGCAGGCAACATCATAGACCTCAGTTCCTGTAACTGCCCTTGGTTTTTCCCACCTCCCAAAGAACTTTAGTGAAATCAAGAGGGTCAGTGGGAGGAACTGGCCACACACCATTCTGCATTTTTAGCCTCAGCAGCTTCTTCATCTGAAAATTATGGGGTTGAGGAATTGCATTTTTTTTTTTTTAGTAGTACTGGGGATTGAACCCAGAGGCATTCTACTGCCAAGCTATATCCCCAGCCTTGATTTTTATTCTTTATGTTGAAACAGAGTCTCACTAAATTGCAGAGAACCTCACTAAGTGGCTGAGGCTGGCTGTGATCCTCCTGTCTCAGCCTCCGAAGTACTGGGATTCACAAGTGTGTGCCACCATTCCCAGCTCGAGTGACTGCATACTAAGGCCCTTTCTTCTAACCTGACCTTCTTTGGGATTGTAGAAGTCCAGGCGTTTGGGCTACCTTTTGCCTCCCTACTGAGGTGAAGTCCCTATTCAAGGAAAGTTGAGTGTTTTTGCCAGGTTCCTCTATGCAATTGTAATCCAGGTCATTGGCAGAATATTTAGAAATGCAATTGACCATTTGATGCGGAATATGTTTAACTTTGATTTTTTTAATGCTAGATTGAAGAACTTGAAGGAGTGAAGATTCTTAGATTCTCTAGTCCTATTTTTTATGGCAATGTTGATGGTTTAAAAAAATGTATCAAGTCCACAGTAAGTATTCTAGCCCTAGAAATTTGGCTTCTAATTTTCCTTGATATTTCACTCGTGTATTTATTGGGCTCCAATTGGGAATAAGGGTCTATGCTCTAGTCTCTTGTGTTGAGCATTAAGAATTCTAATATCCTTTTAGCGAGGCCCTCCACAACTTAGTGAGACCCTGTTTCAAAAATAAAGAATAAGAGGACTTCCGGGAAGATGGCGACCGAGAAAAGCGGGGCTTAAGAGTCCCGCTAACAACCAATCTCCATTACCACAAAAAGAGCGCCTTTCATAGCCAGAAAACACCATCACCAGAAAAACAAAAAAACCACCAGGCTCCAGAGAGAAAGCGGACTGAGAACAGAGCTCAGGGCCACAGAGGAGACACACGCGCCCGAGGACGCGGCAGCAGCGTCATACTGCCGGCGGCAGCGGCGAACTCAGCAGACGGCTACAGCAAGCCGAGGTGAGCTGATGTGGAACAGCCAGGCGGGATCTTTCGGCGCAGACAGCATTTAAAGCTCCCAGTGGCTGAGCTCAGCACACGCTGCAGGGATTCAGAGTAGAAATCAAAACCAGAGAAGAAAAAATACGCCAGCCTCATGGCCGAGGGCGTGGCAGAGGCGCCATATTGCCACCGGCGGTGGCAGCAGCAGTGAATTCACCGAGTCCAGTACAGCTACATCTACGTACTCAAGAACAGTGAGTCAAATTGCGGGCCACAGAGGAGAAATCCCAGTATTGTGCCTCCTGGGACTTGACCCAGTGAGGGAGTGGTGGTGGCAGAGATATCACACCATAGGAGAGCGTGCAACCTGGCACCCCCCGTAGTTTAAAGCAGCCTCTATCGACTCCCTGGGTCGGAGACTCTGTGATACAACCCAGTAAAGGAGTAGTAGGGTCTGAGATAATACAGACTCGAGATCCAGAGCACCTTAAGTGAAGCCATAGTGACCCAAGGGAAGAACCCAGAGAAGGCACAAACCTCCGAAATCATGGGAAAGAGGAATAATACTGGAGCAATTAATGCCCACAACCCCACAACATCAGAACCCGATAAAACTGAAAATCAGAGATTTCTAGAAGATCAAATCAGGAAAATAACTGTAGAAATAATAGAGGTGCTTCGAAAAGAACTCAGAGAGAGCCAAAAAGAGATAAAGGATGCAATTAATGAAGTAAAGGCCTCAATTCAAAGCACAAACAACCGATTAGACCACATGGAGAACAGAATCTCGCTCTTAGAAGATGAGCAATCCAAAAATGAATGCATAGTTTCTAATCTAGAAAAAGATATCCAACAGCAGGAATCTGACATTGAAGAAATATGGGCCCATCTTAAGAGAGCTAACCTAAGAATAATTGGAATAGAGGAGGGAAAAGAAAGTGATACCAAAGGGATCAACAATCTCTTCAAGGAAGTAATAGCAGAAAATTTTCCAAATATAGAGCAAGAGGTTGATACACAGATCCAGGAAACTTATAGAACTCCCTTTAGACAGGATCGGAGAAGAGGATCCCCACGCCATATAATTGTCAAAATGACCAATGTGGAAGCCAAGCAAAGAATCTTAAAGGCAACAAAAACAAAGGGCCAACTGACATTCAGAGGCAAACCAATTAGAATCACTCCAGACTTCCCAAACCAAGTCATGAGAGCCAGAAGGGCTTGGAGTAACATATTCCAAACTCTGAAAGAAAACAACTTCCAGCCAAAAATTTCCTATCCAGCAAAACTTTCTATCAAATTAGATGGAGAAATAAGAAGCTTCCATGACAAACAGAAACTGAAGGAATTTATGTCTTCAAAACCAGCGCTAGAGAAAATACTCAAAGAGATTAACTACAAAGAAGAAATAGGTAACACTCACCAGAACCAGAGAAACAAGAGTTTCCATCCAACAGACAACTAAGATTGGTTATCTGTGGAGATTCATTATTTATGTTAGTCTTTTACCTATCTCTAAATTGTATTGTTTGCCTTTATTGTTGTTAATTTTTAGGATTTCTAGTTGGAATATTAATATACCTTCAGATATAGCATTTGGAAATATTTTATCCAATTCTATTAGTAACTTTTAACTCTGTTTACATTGTCTTTGGATATACAATATTTTCTTTTATTTTTTAGGGAGTTTGTATATTCTTCTGTTGCCTGTGCCATTGAAATCATATCCAAGAAATCACTGCCAATTTCAATGTTGTGAGGTTTTATGACCCAGATTTTCTCCTAAAAGTTTATAGTCTTAAGATTTATATTTAGGTCTTTTATCTATTTTGAGTTAATACTTGTATATGGGATTAGGTAAGGGTCCAATTTTATTCTTTTCCATGTAATTATTATTTTTCAACAATATTTAGTTAAAAGAGTATTATTTCCACCACCAAATCTTCGTGGAAACCTTGTCAAAAATAACTTGACAATATAGGGAAGAATTTAGCTCTAGGCTTGTATTTAACTCCAATGGTCTATATATCTGCCTTTAGAACAGTACTACACTGTTTCAATTATTGTAGCTTTATATGGTTTGAAATCAGAAAATATACATCTTCTAGCTTTGTTTTTGCTTCGAGATTGTTTTGGGTATCTAGAGTCCATATTCCATATCAGGATAGATTTTTTTCTGAAAAATAAATATATGATAGTTTCACCTAAAAAAAAGAAAAAAATATTCTCTGGTAAGAAAGAAAGCAAAAAGAAATATTGAAATGTTATCTTTAAGTCATCAAAAGCTTGGTATCAGACAAATGAAACTGTTATGTGAGATTATCATTTTTAATTTTGGATAAATTGCTATAATACTAGATGTCAACCACTAAGCCAAGCATGGGAGGGAGGGATGGGGAGAGAATGGGGTGGGGATCGGGTGGGGGCTGACTGGGCGATGTGTGCATGTATGTCTACAAAAGTTTGTATCCCACTATGATGTATGAATACAGTGCACCAATAAAATAAAATTAAAAAAAAAAAAATAAAGAATAAAAAAGGGCTGAGGATATACTTTGAAGGTAGAATTTCCCTGAGTTCAATCCCCAGTACTGAAAAAAAAAGAAAGAAAAAGAAAAAAATAATTATAATATCCTGTCCTCAAATAATGTACAATTTGGGATGGGGTGTTGAGGAAGATTTACAGTCTATTGGTGATTTTAACCTACATGTGAATCCAAGTAGCAGTAACTGCCAGGCAAAAATGTTACAGGTGAATCTAAGCAGAATGTGAGTAAATTCCAAATAAGCAGCTTGGAAAGTGTTAAGGTCTCCTGGATTCTTGCAAACTGCATCTCTGCAGGGGGTAGGAAGGGCTGGTGTGGGCCTGCCCCTGAGGAGCCTTAGTGTAACTTTGTCTGCTCTAGGCCAGCCATAGAGGTGGAAGGTTGGCTTGCAGACATAGCCAGGAATGTGTGGTGGCACTAGATTACCTGCAGAGGCAGATGTCTTAAAGAATCTGACTGCCTATGGGGAAGCCAGACACTAGAGATGCATATAGAGACGCAACACAGTGTCTCTGTTCTAAGTATTTGGAAAAATAATTTGTCATTAAAAATAACTATTTTTGCTAATACATATTGGGATTATTATGGCTGTCTTAAATTAACAAATAGATATGTTTAAAAGTTAAAATGTACAGAGATAGGCAAAAGCCATGCTAGTTGGACAAATCTTTGTCTCTTTGTATCTCTGCCTGTGCTTGTGTCTCTCTCTCTCTCTCTCTCTCTCTCTCTCTCTCTCTCTCTCTCTCTCTCTCTCTCTCTCTCTCGTATACTGGGGATTGAACCCAGGGGCATTCTACCCCTGAGCTACACTCCCATCCCTATTTAATTTGCTGGTGAAGAAAGGTGATTGTGTCTGGTGCTTGGGACTCAAAGCCAAGAAGAGAGGTGGGAACAACACAGTGGAAGAGGGTTGCCCAGTTAGAGTAAAAGCACTGGGGGGATATTTAAGTTGGAAGTTCTGGTTCTTTTATGCCCCTTAAGCTTCAAAAATGGAGTTTGACTCTGTATCAGCGTTTTCCTAAGTGAGCTCCAAGGCAAACAGGTCCAGAGGAATGTTCATAGATTTTGTAACAACAAAAGGGCTCTGTGATGTCAAGGAAATTTGAAAAACACACTTTAAAGCTAAGTAGGTTCCTTTTTGTCATTTAGCCTTTTTTACTGTCTTGGAGCCTTTAGTATGCTATTATCTTCCTAGAGTATCTGGTGGCTTGGAAGCAGAGAGGATCATACAGTTCTCTTTTTGGTATAATGTTTCAAGGAGCAGTCTCTCTCTCTCTCTCTCTCTCTCTCTCTCTCTCTCTCTCTCTCTCTCTCTCCTTTCTCCTCCTCCTCTTCTTCTTCTTCTTCTTCTTCTTCTTCTTCTTCTTCTTCTTCTTCTTCTTCTTCTTCTTCTTCTTCTTTTCTCTCTCTCTCTCTCTCCTTTCTCTTTCTCTCTCCTGTCTCCTCTCTCCTCTCTTCTCCTCTCTCCTCTCTCCTCTCTCCTCCTCTCTCCTCTCTTCTCCTCTCTCCTCCCTCTCCTCTCTCTCTCTCTCTCTCTCTCTCTCTCTCTCTCTCTCTCTCTCGTATACTGGGGATTGAACCCAGGGGCATTCTACCTCTGAACTACACTCCAAGCCCTATTTAATTTTTTAAAAAATTTGTTTTAAAAAATAAACTAAGTTGAAGAGGGCCTAGCTAAATCACTGAGGCTGAAGCAAACTTGCAATCCTCCTGTCTCAGCTTCCCAAGTACTAGGATTATAATCATGTACCTCCATGCCTGGCTGAATTGAGAATTAATTGTTCAGATAACAATTGTCATTAATGAGCATTTGGAAGCCAACATTTTAGATGACTTGACATTTATCTCCAAAGGTTGGATTTGATGCTATTAGAGTCTATAACAAGAGGCTGAAAGCATTGAGGAGAATACAGAAACTCATCAAAAAGGGACAGTTAAGGGCAACAAAGGTGAGACACATCTTTCTTTTCCCCCTTAAATTTTCTCTTTCCATGGTCTAAAATTAAAGCTATCCCTCTCTGTATCCAGATGCATATGAGCAGAGAACATATGCACGCAGAGAACAGCTGAGCTCTTTTTGTGGGCAAGAGAGAATGGGTGGGAATGAGATAAAACCAGCAGGGCTCTCTGGAAACACAGGCTGTGATTGTGTTCGTGATTTTTAAAATCACGAACAGCATCTGCATTGTTTTTTTTAAACCTTACTTTTACTGAAAGGGACAAAAGTATGGGTTCAATGCCAGAAAGCTACAATCGAAGGCAGTAAGCTCATAAACTTGTATACTATTAACTTTTGCTCAGATTCTTCTGCCAGTACAGCTCTTGGCAAAGTTTCACAATCTTCCAGAAATTGAGAGCATTTGGGCTCCTTGTTCTTGCATTTTTCTTCCTAGAGAACATCAAAGTTTGGACTGAGGTAAAATTCATTCCTTCAAGGTTCATTCCCCTTGCTGTCTTAGCTTACCAAGGAGCCATGTGTGCAGGACTTTTAGGTAACTAGAGATGACCGGCTGAGAGACATTTCGATTCACTGGCACAGTTAAGTTGGCAGTGCTTTTTTTTTTTTTTTTTTTTTTTTTTTAGAATGGCATCGTGACTGATGCTGGTTCCACAAATAATGCATTCGAGGCTGATGAAGACATTGAAGAGCCAGAAGAGCTTGATGTTCCAACCAAGGAAATTGAGATTCAAGTGGATTGGAACGCTGAGCTTCCAGTCAAAGTGAACGTTCCCAAAGTGCCCATCCATAGCCTAGTGCTGGACTGTGGAGCTATGTCTTTCCTGGATGTCGTGGGTGTGAAGTCGTTGCGACTGGTAAGGTTCTGGCTTTTTGAACTACAGACTTGAAGCTTTAGCAAGAGTGAAATGATATGGTTTGCCCAGTTTTGTGGAAGCATAAGTGCATGGGTTCTGCAGTTTTCCTAGGTGAATACTCTGGCAACCACGTGCACTATTTTAAAGCATGAGCTCTGAAGCCAGACTGCCCAAGGTAAATCCTGGCTACACTCCTTGACAGCAATGTAACCATGGCCATGTTGCTTAGTCTGTCTGTGCTTTACTTTCTTCATTTTTAGTATGGGGTGGTTAAAGATGGCCTCTACCACACAGGGGTGTTATGAAGATTAAATCATCTGATAAATGTAAGGAATTTAGAAGAGCATCTGGCACACAGACATCCGTTAGCCATTATTATTTGTGTGTGTGTTTGTGTGTAGTATTTGGGATTGAACTCAAATGCATTCTACCTCTAAGCTACACCCCCAGCCCTTTTTATTTTCAAATGGAGTCTCACTAAGTTGCCAAGTCTGGCCTTGAACCTGTGATTCTCCTGTCTCAGCCTCCCAAGCACTGGGATTACAGGCATGCCCAGCTCTCCTTAGCAATTATGAATACTTTGTGTATTTTTGTACAACGAGTGGCAGCAGGATAAAGAACACTAGGTACCTGGTACACCTAGAAAAAAATCAGGCATTATTAAGAGGTTAAACAGGTCAGACATATAGGAAGTCAAGGCAAATGTTGAGCATGCAGGGTAGAAACATTCGTGATACCAGAAAGCAGTTATGCAAGCTCAAGCTCATTCATTTGTCCAACAAATAGGTGTTAAATGTCTAATGGGTGCGGAGCACTCTGCCAGACACAACAAACTAGTGATAAAGTAGCCTTGGTTTTACCCTCAATGGAATAAGCAGCCTAAGGTAATTTAACAAATAACAACTCTACTAAGTGCTTTGAAAAAGACTTTAAATAGGGTGTCACCTGAAGTTTAGGAGAAGCTTCATATAGGTATAAGAGGGTCAGGCAAGGTGGCACATGCCTATAATCCTAGCTAGCACTCGGGAGGCTGGGGCAGCAGGATGGCAGGTAACTTAGACTGTCTCAAAATAAAGATAAAATAGGGTTGGGGTATAACTTGGAGGTACACTATGCCTGAGATCAATCCCCACTAACACACACATGCACAGAGTCAGGCAGAAAGGGAAGCAGGCTGAGGCACTGGCAATCAGACGTAAGTAGATGAAACAGACTCCTAACTGATGTTTAGCCTAGCTGGGGGCTTTTTGGGTGCCTTGCCAAGGACAGGATATGATTCTAGGAGGTGAGTACTAGGTAGGTAAGGTAGGGAAGTGATTATCCTTGGCAGAAGAGTGTGAGAAGATGCTCAGAGGTCCTTTTCTCTTGGTATATCTGGTTATTAACTCATTTGAGAACATATTCTTGGTCCTTGTTCATTTCATGCTAAGTATTGGCTCAGACCTATTATAAATTGTATTGGTCACAGGTTTTAATGATTACTGTGTGAGAGAATCTTATTCAATGCCAGAATATTTCCCACATTTAACTAGCTGTTGTTAAATATAATAGAAATGATTTTTATTGCCCAGAGGCCTAGTGTATTGACTTTTTAAGATTAAACTTACGGTTATTATAAATTTACATGTAGTTGTAAACAATATTAGAGAGATTCTATGTCACTCTTTCCCAGTTGCTCCAAGTAGTAATATCTTCTAAAACTAGAATAAAAATTCCAATCAGGATACTGACATTGAAAATAGGGACCTTAATGTTCAGGTCAGTTTTTACATTCTGAATGTGATGATCATATTCAAACCCATATCTCTTCCACTCAGTTATAAATGCATGCTTTTTTCTCCAATCAGCAGGGGCTATTAGGAAGTCATATTAGGAATCTGTACTCCCTTCTTTCCTTCCTTCCAGAAATATTTATTGAGTATTTCTGTGTGAAAGAGTGTTGCACTACTGAGCACTGCATATTGCCATCTCTTGAGATATTGTCTTTTTATCTTTAAACAAACTATCATTATAGGGTGAAAACCTCTATGGTTTTCTCAATAATGAACTTTCCTCAAAGTCTTGATAAACCATGAAACTGTTGACATTTTTGCTGAGCAAGTAATTAAAACATGACTGACCTATGGATATTGTTACAAAATTTTTTTCATTTTTAGGTTGTCAAAGAATTCCAAAGAATTAATGTGAATGTGTACTTTGCATCACTTCAAGGTAAAGGGATCAGTGTGCAAATCTATCTGTAAGACTTTCCCCTAAGCCCTGACTCCTATCACAGAATGTGAGCACATAATACCTGGAAGCCTTTTTTTTTTTTTTTTTTTTGGTGGTACTGGGGATGGAACCCTTCTCCGGGCCACACTCCCGGACCTATTTTTATATTTTATTTGGAAACAGGGTCTCTTGAGACAGCAAGGCTGGCTTCAAACCTGTATGATGCTCCTGTCTCCACCTCCCAAGCGCGGGGATTACAAATGTGCGCCACCACGCCCGGCATCTGAAAGCCTTTTAAAAAAACTCTTTGGGGCCAGCGTGGTAAAGCACGCTTGTAATCCCAGCGCTTGGGAGGCTGAGACAGGAGGATCGCATGGGTTCGAAGCCAGCCTCAGCTACTTAGTGAGGCTCTCAGCAACTTAGTGAGACCCTGTTTCCAAATAAAATATAAAAAAGGTCTGGGAGTATAGCCCGGAGGTAGAAAGCCTCTGGGTTCCACCCCTAGTACCACCAAAAAAAAAAAAAAAATAATAATAATAATAAAAAATAAAAATAAAGACTCCTATAGTTTAAAAAAATAAAAATAAAAAACTCTTTGGTCAGCAGGGTGTGGTGGCACACGCTTGTTATCCCAGTACTTTGCTGAGACAGGAGGATCTTGTAGGTTTGAAGCCAGCCTCAGCTACTTCTTTTTTTTTTTTTTTTTTGCAGGTCTGGGGATGGAACCCAGGGGCATTTGACCTCCAAGCTACACCCCCTTCCCTATTTTTTATTCTTTATTTTGAAAGAGGGTCTCACTGAGTTGCAGAGGGCCTCACTAAGTACTGAGGCTGTCCGCAAACTGTGATCCTCCAGGTCTCAGCCTCCCGAATGCTGGGATTACAAGTGTGTGCCACCACGCCTGGCTACATCAGCTACTTCTTAGTGAGGCTCTCAGTGACTTAGTGAGACCTGTTTCCAAATAAAACACAAAATAGGTCTGGGAGTATAGTCCGGAGGTAGAAAGCCCCTGGGTTCCACTCCCAGTACCACACACACACACACAAAACCTCTGTTGTCTGGTGATAAAGCATTTATTAAAAAATTTGTCATTTTAATTGTATAATTAATTTGCAGTGTTAATTATATTCACAATATTGTACAGTTATCACTCATCATCTATTTCCAAAAACTTTTTATCAGCACAAATAGAAACTTTGTACCAATTAAACAATAATTCTTAGGGCATTTTTGTTATTTATTTATTTATTTATGGTACTGGGGTTTCTGGAAGCCCTTCTACCTTTGGGCTACACTCCCAGACCTATTATATATATTTTTTTTTATTTGGAAATAGGTCTCTTTACTAAGTCACTGAGAGATCCAGCGCGATCCTCCTGTCTCTGCCTCTCAAGTGTGGGGATTCCAAGCGTGTGCCACCACGCCTGGCGGCACTGGGGATTTAAGTCAGAGGCATTCTACCTCCAAATTACACCCCCAGGCTTTATTTTTTATTTTTATTTTTTTCTAAAAGGGTCTCACTAAGTTGCTGAAGTTCTTCGCTGGCCTCGATCCTCCTGTCTCAGCCTCCCAAGCGCTAGGATTACAGGCGTGCACCACCACACCAAGCCTATTTTTTGTTTTGAAACAGGGTCCCACGACATCATTTCAATTTGTGCCACAGAGCTGGTATTATATAGAAACCCACCCTGACAATGGTGCAAGACCGATAAGGGGATATTGTTATGGGTAGAGCAGAGCTGGAGATGACGCAGGTCCCTGGGAAGAGAATCCACAGGGTGTGAATCTCCAGTTGTGTATGTGCAGGAAAGTGCTGGTGCTTGGGCTGAGTTCTCTAGAAGCAGAGCTTGAGATGGGGACTCCTACACAAGTGATTAAAGGACTAAGAAAAGCAGGATCTGGCAGGAAAAGTAGGTGATCAAAGATATGGCAGAAATCCTGATTGCACAGGACACTTCACAGCACAAAGAGCTGCAGAAAGTTAGGACATCTTATGCAAGTAGCCCTGCCTTTGTACCCCTTTAAAGTCAGCCAATAGATACGGGCCACCTAAATATGAGGGTGTAGCCTCCTAGGCCTCTTCAGGTGAGATAGATCCCAGTGGCCAAGAAAAACCCTCTAGAGGTGGCACAGCAGTGACTGATCAGCAGCCAGGCTCACAGCAGCTGGGGGATGGGTACACTAACTTGGCCAGAGGTATTTGGTTGGACACCAAGGTCATCGACAAGCAGTTATAGGATAACTATTCTGTGTACTACTGGGGAAAAAAAAGTCAGTTTAGAGCAGGGTCCCATTCTGGAAATGAGAAAAAAATTAAAAGAAGGAGCTACAAAAACTTAGTATTGGTTGATGTTATAAAAATATCTTTTCTAAAGACCACTAATCCTTATCTCTTTTTGTAGATCATGTAATAGAAAAGATGGAAAAATGTGGTTTCTTTGATGATAATATTAGAAAGGACATATTTTTTATGACTGTTCATGATGCTATACTCCATCTACGGAATCAGGTTAAATCCCCAAATGGTCAAGATTCTATTTTAGAAACGGTAAATATTTAACCTTTCTACATCTCTATCTTTTCTAAACTACCAAGACTTATATAAATAGCAAAAGTTACAAAAATATAGCTTGAATACCAGCCTAACTGTTGGATTTTAGGTCATCTGCATAACCTCAGAACCCAAGTTTCTTATCAATGAAATGGGAATAAAAATAATTACCTTGCTGGCTAGATGTAGGGAGTAAAAGAGATAGTTTAGCTGGGCATGGTGGCACATGCTTGTAATCCCAGTACTTGGGAGGCTGAGACAACAGGATTACAGGTGCCCAGCCAGCTTCAGCTACCTAGGCCCTCCACAACTTAGTGAGACCCTTTCAAAAATAAAGAATAAAAAATAGGGTTGGGATTGTAGCTCAGAGGTAGAATCTCCTGGGTTCCATCCCCAGTAACATAAAAATAAATAAATAAATAAATAAATAAATAAATAAATAAATAAATAAATAGAAAAATAGAAAAGATAGTTTATAGGTAAGTACCTGGTAGTGCATAGTTCATAATAGTTCTACAGTGTGTGGATTTACTAATGAAAGGAGGCATGAGCTATAATGCCTTTTAGAAGATAGCAATGATCTGTGATTTGTGTATATAAAGGCAACATATATTTCAGCAATTTAGAAGCCCTTGAATTATAGATTTAAAAAAAATAGGATCCATCAGGCATAAGTGGTCTTTTGCAAAAAAAAAAAGTAAAGCCACAAATAAGCCCAGGATTAATTTTTTTCCACACATTGAATAGACCCCAATTTCCTAGAGGTCTTATTTTATCAACTCTCTTGTCAAATATCCAGGAATAGTGAACATCCTGGATTGGTTTATTATCTAAGTCTACCGGTAGGCCTGAAACAAGAGCCTCATTTCTCATGGACCCTATTACAAAGAACATAGGAAACTAAAGCAAATGTAAAAAAATGTAATAAAATGATGATTCTAGTGACATAATACATATGAAATCACTCCTTATTTCTCTAAAATTAAGGTAAATAGATCTTTATTATAGACTGAAAGTGGATGCTTGAAGTAAAAGTAATTTAGAAAACAGTATTACATTATTCCTTTCAGCTTTTATTAATGGAGACATTGTGCTGCTTAATGTTCTTGGAGGAAATGTAGCCCTAAATACTCCAGTGTTGATCCTAAATAGAAAAAAGGAAAGTGTAGTAAAATCACAAATATTTTTAAAAAGCTGCAATTAATCTGCTCATCTGTAAAAACTCATAAACCTCTTTATATCCAATTTTAAATTCTCTAACTTATAGTTAAGAACAAAGCAGGATCATAAATATCTTAAAAAGAGAACCCAATTAAAAATAAAACAAACCCAAGGTACCCAGTCCTTTCTCAATATGAAAGGTTATTTCATTTATTTTAATACCACTCTGATCTAAAATCTTGGGCCACAAATATCACAAAACCCACTAACCAAGAGTGCATGCACCAAGTTAGGCTCAATCTTGTGTGCAGTCAGGGCGGTACTCTGAGCTGCAGGGGAGGATTTTTAAAATCCTGGGTCTGTTAGACTGAGTACAGCTGAATGCTTGCATTACATGCTTCCTGGTTCATTGGAGTGGGCTGAGCATTTCTGATTGCCTGTGAAACTAGGAACTTTTCATGTCTCCTCAGGGTCTATCACGAAGCCGTCGGGTAGATAAATGATAAATTATGATAAGCCTCCTTGTGGCACTCTCTTTTTCCTTAGGAAGAGTCATGTGTATATTAGGGTATTGTATTTGCATTGTTATAACCCTCTTCCTAACTCTTTAGTTTTCTATCACAGGGACTATTGTAGGACAATCCCATTTTGTAGTTACACCTAACGACAACCTTTCCCATAAGGTCATGGCCATTTTCACAGGGACTCTTTCCTCTAATTTCCACATGAACAAAGAGAATTGGTTGTTTTTGACATGGAAAACAGCAAAATTACACTTCAAAACATCATTCTAACCTTGAAGGACATTTGGAGTTGCTTTGGAAATGTCCTCTTCATGCATAAGACATAGTCCAAATTGTTGTTGCTCTCCTCTGTGTAGAAGATTAAATTACATACTACCCCCTAAAAAAGCAGATGTTCTTGAATGGCCAACTTCTTCTGAAGACGTTAGTTATCACTTCCAATAAAATTACCTCCCGTCTTATTCAAGTTGGGACTGCTTGCTGTCCTTGGTCACAAGCCCTTCACTGTGTATTCACTGCTGGCTCAGGGTAGTACTGAGGACTCTCAGCTTGGCTGTTGAAAGAGAAGCACTATTGACTGCTCAATTGTTTAGGCAGAGGGGGTGCTTTGTTAAGAGGGATACATTTCAGAGGTCGGGGAAGAGAGCTGAAAAGGAGTTTATACAATGGAGAACTAAATCAGTTCACACTTGAACATGAAAAGTGGCATAGGGAAAATTGTAAGGTGGGAAATATAAAAGAACAAGAAATTTGAAAAGGATTCTGAAGTCTCTAGATTGCACATGAAAAGCACTAGCAAAGCTTCAAATAGTTTTCAGTGGCCCTATTATGGATACTATAATAGTAGATTATTATAGTAATAAAACTATATGATTGATGGATTAATAATAATCCATCAATATGGATGGAGATGCTATTCTATTTCCAATAAATGCGGTATGTTCTCTTTGTCAAGATCACCCTCATCCAAGACTGTAAAGATCCTCTTGAATTCATGGAAGCAGAGCTGACTGAGGAAGAACTTGATGTCCAGGACGAGGTATGATTGCCATTTTCTCCATGAAGAGGATAATGTAGATTAAGCCTTGGGTAAATTGAGCAATACAAGCAGTAAATGTCTGACTAAGGATTGTTCAGGAAGTTGGGCATCGTGGCACACATCTGTAATCCCAATACTTGAGAGGCTGAGGAAGGAGGATTGCAGGTTTGAAGCCAGCATGCACTAATTTAGCAAGAACCTGTTTCAGAATTAAAAAAAAAAAACAAAAAACAAGGCTAGGTGTAACTCAGAGGTAGAATATCCTTGGGTTCAATTCCTAGCAACAACAACAACAACAACAACAACACCACACACACACACATACACACACACACACACACACACACATACACACACTGTTCAGGAAGAATAATTCCAAAAAATACGCAAAAGATGGCTATATAGAAGGGGAAAATGGAAAATATGAATTCTCTCTTGAAGACATTAAGTATTTCAGGACATTTTGATTTTGTTTCAGGCAAATTTTATATATATATATATATATATATATACACACACACATACACACACACACACACACACACACACACACACACACAATTTGCAACAGACAGCAGCCAATACATTGGTCCTGATTTTATACCTAACTCAACAGATATTTTTCCAGAGACCTAAGGCCATGGGATAGGAAAAAGATAAATAGAATTTCTAACCCAAGTGTTTCATAACCATGATATATAGGAACCTTATGATCTTCCTTCATGTGACTGATAATGGCTAAAAAGAGATATAATCCCTCTACCTGAGGCCGATTGTATGGATTTCAGATGCTCTTGTGGCATCAGACTATGCCAAGGAAAGTTGCCTGAACTTGTAGTATCTGAGTCAATTTTATGGTTCCAACCCTGAGTAAAATGGGAACAACAATGGAAGATTATAAAATTTTGAAATCAAAAGATTTCTTAGAAGTGAAGTAGTGCTACATCTTAACCTATACAGTAATCTCTCCTGCACCATCTCTGATGGATGTTCACTTAGCTTTTGTGCCAACATTCCTAGACATCAGTAACTAGTGACTTCTCAAGGGAGTTTGTCACGTGGATAGAGGTCCCTAAATGTTAATTGTACTTACAAAACTGAATTTGGCTTTTCTGTAATAACCACCTAGAGGGCTGAGACCTGTATTTCTGAGCAACACAAACCTTTCCCCTGAACAGCCCTTCAATTACTAGAGAATAGCTTTCTTGTCTCCACCAGATTCCTCTCCAAAATAAACTCCTCCAATTCCTTCCACTGTTCCTCATACACATGTGTTTTGGCCATGCTTCACTGGCCAAGAAAGGAACATAAAATCCCAAAGGTGATCAGGCAAGATGGAGACTATGTAACTACTATCTACCTTGATCTCATCAAGATATTTTTTATTACTGTAAATTAAGAGGGTATTTGCTCTCATTATAGCTACATCAAAATCTTGGCCTGTACCAAACAAGGGCCAACTACAGACATTCCCATACAAACATTCCCATACGGTTTAGCTGGGCTCTGTATGTATATTTATATAATTGATTCCTGAACTGTATGCAAGACTACACATTTCTGCTAGATTACATATTGTTGGTTTTAATTTACTGGCATAGCTTTGCATTTTGAACATATCAATTAACACATTATCTCCCCAAACCAACCTGTCATAGGCAAATCTGATAAATACGCCTTCTCTGCCTCTTTCCAGATCCTGATAAAATTGTTGAAAAGAGTAACATTCAGATGTCTATGGTAAAATCAGGCAGTAGACATAATAGGCAGAGAATTTCACCGAGGCAAGATGTTGCTAGAATGAAAAACAACAGGCCCTGCGTCTTAGATCATCAGCTTAAAGAATTTAGGAAAATCATTGTTGAGCTGAGAAGTCATCCCAGACTTTGGAAACTTAAGATTCTCTGGATGTACAGCAGCTTTAGTTTGAGCAAAAACTCATGTATCAAAACTGGAACTTAAGAAGCAGTTGTGCTCCAGGATATTCATTAATCGCCACATAAAAGAATCATCCAACTTCTACAGGTGGTGAAGCAGTACAGCGCAGGGCTTTCAAGGACAGGGTTTTGGAACTAAATGTGAGTTTAAGTGGGGAGTAGTCCTGATTCTGCTGTTTACTGTCTGTACAGCCCAGGGCAAATTCCTCTGTCTTTATTTTAGTAACTGCATATAAAATAGAAATAATATCACAAAGTTGTGAAAGTTAAAAATGCATGTAAAATAATAAGAACAGAGTCTTGTGCATAGTGCTTGATAAATACTAATTATTACTTTATATAAAATCTAGTTAAAGTATCATGATGGTCAAATAAGTTTTTAACCTATTTTATTATGATTCTATATACCTAAGATGAGTAAAAATAAGCAACTGATACTATAAGAAGATAGAAAATGTATAAGCTATAGATAATATAGATAATGTGTATCTAAGGAGAATTCAGCTGCATTAACACTGTCTCCCTTTTGCTTCCACAGGCTATGCGTAGCCTTGCTTCCTGAAAGTGGGCCCAGGAGGTCATCTTAAGCAAGGACTGCAAGAAAAAAATTTACCCACCAATGTCATTCTATACAATATATTTAACTCCAACTGAATATTTTCTGCATTGACTACTTCTTGAAATGCTCATTATCTTTTTATTATGTTTTTTAAATTTTTTGAGTTTTTTTAACTCCAGCCATTAAATGAGAAGCACTGAGACTGTTTCTATGTTTTATTTATAAAGCAAACAGCTTACCTCTAAAATGCACAAAATGGTGAGGAGAATTATCCAGGTGAATTAGCAATGCCAGGATCCACTGATGTTACAACATGCTGCTTATTCCTCATGTCAGATTTACTAACAATGTTCACCAAGGTAATGGCACATCTCTGTTCAGTTGGAGTTAAGTGTTGACCAAATAGCTTCTGTGAGCAGGTGAGCCAGGAAAAACTAATCATACAGAAAGATCCATTTCTGACTGACCTTGTTATCTGTGGGCTGCACCGATCACAGAGTAAAATCACACTAAGTAAGTGCTAAAATAAAATTATAAATGCTTTTATCAATAAAAAACTTAAAAATTACTTTTGGTAAACAAATCAAAGTTTTAAAGTACAAGAATGATTTGTACTTAATAATGAAGTGTTATATGTGACAAAATATACAACCAGAATCCAAGATCTCTTTGATGCTGGAAATGGTTCACCTATAAGCTATAGAATGAGGCTATGTATTTGGAAAATATTGATGCAGAGAAATGAGTGTGAAGTTTTCATGGTTTATAGAAATCATGGATCATAATTAGGATCAAAGAAAATATATGACAGACTATCTCTAACTTAAAATGCAGTGTGTGTGTGTGTGTGTGTGTGTGTGTGTGTGTGTGTGTGTGTGTCTGGGGATTGAACCTAGAGGCATTCTATCTCCAAGCTACAACCCAACCCTATTTTATTCTTTATTTTGAAAAAGTGTCTCACTAAGTTGTGGAGGGCCTCACTAAGTATCTGCGGCTGTCCATGAACTGCGATCCTCTTGTCTCGACCTCCAGAATGCTGCGATTACAAGTGTGCAGCACCACGCCCAGCTCTAAAAGTACCATTTTAAGTAAAAACAATTTTGGTATAAGACCGCAGTGACAAAAACAAACTTACTTTTCTCTAAATATTTAGCAGTATGCGAAATAAGTAATCTTTTGCCAAATTCTAACCAAATTTTCAAAAAAATCTAAAAATATATTGTTTAGTCTATGTTTAAAATTAATTCTGAAACATAAAACATTCTAAATAAACTAAGTATCAGAGGGAAATTTGGTTTGGAATGTAAACACTGGAAATATATGTATATTTTAAAATCCATATTTTAAAAAAGAAATGTTTATTATTTTTATTTTTACTTAATTTTTTTCTAAGCATAATTCTAGGTATTAATGTGTAATGTGTGGGTTTTGTTCTTGAGACTATTCCCCTGTTGGAATGAAGTTCTACTTCATTTCCAGAGAAAAATAAGTACTCAGGTCCTTAATTAAGGCAAAGTCTTGCTTAACTAAGAGCTACTATCCCGTTAGCACAAATCTGTGAAATTCCAAAATGTGTTTGTCTACCAAAGGTAGTATGTCTTATCTCTTGTAATACAATTAGAATCCACGCGTCTACTTTTGAAGAAAGCTGGATGGCGATCTTATCAAATTAGTTGATCTTGGGTTCTGGTTATTTCTTGTCACAGCATATCCAGAATTATAATGCTTTCTCGTTTTCATAATGATACGTGCTTATAATGGCAAATCATCTCTCTAAAGAGTGAAAGTAATAGTCTCTGAGAAAGTGAATGAATATCTCTGTTCAATAGAGGAAATATGCACTGCTAATTTTATTTTGAAGGAAATACCAAAGGTCCATTTTGCAGTAAGTCTAGAGTTTTATAAAGTCTTGGGTCCACTTGTGACTACAGAAAACCACAATCTGACTTATTCCACAGGCACAGTCTAGTAATATTGTCTCTTCTAAGCATTCTGTGAATACTAAGTATACTTTTAATTCTGTGTTATCTATGGAAATTTTACTTGAAATTAAAGCTTTCTTTTGTTATATTCTTAATGTAGAGGATAAGATTCCAATATTGTATATGAATTTCAATAGCAAGTGAAAAAGTCAAATCATGTAAATTTGAAAATACTTACATATATTTTTAATAAAGTTGCCTTTTAAAGCACTCTGATGTGTTATTTCTAAGAAAAACTATTAAATATAATAAAAAATCTTATATGCCAAGTTTGTCACTGCTCTTTATCTGTCAGCATTTTGATAAATACTTTACAGCTCCACTTCCATTTGTGTGTATGTAAATTCTTTCTGTAGATTTATCAATGCAATAAACAATGTCACTCGCAGATATCTTAGTAAAATTTTGTAATTCTTACCTCAGTATTTCTAGCTTATTTTGCACAATGGCTTCCAATATTTTAAACCAACTTTTCATTCTAGTACAACCTACATATAAAAAGGATACAAACCACAATATATTGCTGGAAGAATTTTTACAAAACAAGCACTCAGGTTAGCCTAGACCCAGATCAACAAGCAGAACTGGCATCTCCCCAAACTCTTCCATCCCAGTGTGGGAACTGCCCAAGGGTAATCACTGTCCTAATTCATAAAAGTACTGTTTTTAACTGAAGAAAGTGGAATAAAGATTATTTTCTTTTCTCCTCCATTTTTTTTTCAATACTGGGAATGGAACCCAGGGACATTCTACTTCTGAGCTACACCCCTAGCCCTATTTTTTTTTATTTTTATTTTTGAAACAGGGTCTCACTGAGTTGCAGAGGGCCTCACTAAGTAGCTGAGGCTGTCTCTGAACCACAATCCTCCTGTCTCAGCCTCCCAAATGTTGGGATTACAAGCGTGTGCCGCCACGCCTGGCTTTTTCTCGTCTTTTATGTCTATCTTCTTTCAGGCAATGTTATAATTATCAGATTCATTCATGTTACTCCATTCAGCAGTCATTCAATAATTCTCCCTGTTGTATAGTGTATCACTGTCTAAATACACCTTTATCCATCCTACTATTTATGGTTATTTGTGTTGTATGAACATTTTTTTATGGTTCTAGGGATTGAACCTAGGGGTGTTCTACCTTTGCTACTACACCACACCCCAGCTCTATTATATTTTTATTTATTAAGAATTTTTTATTGGTGCATTGTAGTCATAAATCCTAATGGGATAAAAGATGATAAAGACAAAAATTTTTATTGGAGCATTGTAGTCATACATCTTAATGGAGTTCAAGATGGTAGAGGCATACATGCACACATCACCCAATTAGCCCTTACCCAGTTCCCACTCCATTCCCTCCTTTCCCTTCCCTCCTTTCCATCTTTGGCTTAGTGAATGACATTGATATATTTGTGAATGCTATTTTAAAGCAGGACAGAGTCTCATTAAGCTGCCGAGGGCAACACTAAGTTGCTGAGGCTAGCTTCAAACCTGTGATCCTCCTGTCTCAGCCTCCCAAGTATTGGAATTATAGGTGTGTGCTACCATGCCCTACTTGAACTTGAACTTTTTTTTCCTCCCTCCCTCCCTCCCTTCCTTTCTTCCTTCCTTTCTTCCTTCTCTCTCTTCTCTTCTCTCTTTCTCTGTGTGTATGGTACTAGGTATTGAACTCAGGAACATTCTGCCTCTGAGCTATACCCCCAAACTTTGTGTGTGTGTGTGTGTGTGTGTGTGTGTGTGTGTGTGTGTGTTACTGGGGATGAAACCCAGGGGTCTTATACCTCTGGGCTATACCCCCAGACCTATTTTATATTTTATTTTGAAACAGGGTCTCACTAAGCTGCTGCAATTGGCTTTGAACCTGCGATCTTCCGATCTCAGGAAGAGATGGAGTGTAGCTCAGTGGTAGAGCTTGCTTAGCATGTGAGGCCTGGGTTCACTGAACCAGCTCTGATAAAGGGGGACCCATTAGGGAAGGAGAGAAAAAATAATGGAAGAAAAAAAAGACAAAGGCTAAAGTAAAAGGTGTGTGGGGGAGAGAGAAATCAAGAAGTGGAAAGGAATGGGGGGTGGGTAGAGAAACTGGAAGTAGGAAAAGAAAATTCAAACATAGGATTGATTTCAACATATCATATCCTTTAGGAACTCAGAGAAATAATCAGTACTCCTTATCTTATATACTGCACCACATCCTGAGCTCTTCGTTCCCCTTATCTGGGTTTATCCTTTCTCCCTCATAATATTTAGCATCTTCTAGTATGCTCTATATTTTGCTTATTTTGCCTATTTTCTCTTCCTGCCTCCTCCTCTATTCTATAATATAATCCACCAAGGCAGTGTTCTTTGTTTTTGTTCTTGGACATATCCCAAGTGCGTAGAAGAGTGAGGAGTGCCAGACACACTTTAGATCCTCAGGAAGGATGCTGGGTGACTGAAGTCAGCTGCAGTTAGTGATGCCAACTAAGTCCAGCATGGTTTGAGGATGGCAGTCCTCAAAGTATAATAAAACACTCAGTGTTTCTTGAGCTTTCAGGACTACTTCTAAGGCCTACAACCATAACTCATATGCTGGCTTCCCTGCTTCCCTGCTAGTTTCCAGAAAAGGGGCTGAGCACTCACTTGATTGCTAACAGGGGGTCAAAGATACTCTTAGCCTCGGCACCCATTTTGAATATGCGGAATGAAGTAGCTCACTTTGTCTTTTTCTTCAGAAACATCTTTGGGTCTGGATTTAGAGATACTGTTTTTGCTTAAGATTTTCTCCTTCAAGCCCACTCCTAATGTACTGTTTTATTTATTTATTTTTGGTGGTACTGGGGTTCCTGGAAGCCCTTCTACCTCCGGGCTACACTCTCAGACCTATTTTTATATTTTTTTATTTGGAAACAGGGTCTCTTAAGCCAGCACGGCTGGCTTCGAACCTGCGTGATCCTCCTGTCTCTGCCTCCCAAGCGCGGGGATTACAAGCGTGCACCATCATGCCCGGCCTAATGTACTGCTTTAGACCAAGTGCTCCAATACTCTGAGCTCCTTGCCCCTCATTTAAAACTTTTTAAAAATAGTTATAAATACACAGGAATTTGCAAAGACATTCACATCAAGATTCCCACACACCCTTCACTAAGTCTTCCCCCTTGTCAACATCTTGCATAACTACAGTACAGTATAAAAGTTAGGAAATGGTTGTTGGTACCAACCACCGAGCTCATACACATCACCAGTTAGAGATGCACTCATGTGTACGTTTGTGTGTGCAGCTTTATG
The DNA here is from genome assembly GCF_963383645.1 of Muscardinus avellanarius. NCBI lineage: Eukaryota > Metazoa > Chordata > Mammalia > Rodentia > Gliridae > Muscardinus > Muscardinus avellanarius. The sequence continues at coordinate 43,811,096 of NC_137795.1, read as the reverse complement.
CTATATACCACTTCATGTAACCATCTGGACCACAGTCAAGAAACTGGAGTAAACAATCAGCACAAGACTCCCGAGAGCCCTTTTTTAAAAGTATACCAAGTGCAGATACGCACATGCCACCATACCACACCACCCTCAGACTATGGCTGAATAAGGAAATTCTGAGTCAGCAGTGCACCTCTAATATTAAAAGTGCAGCCATGCTAAGTCGAACACCTGCTATTCTACCATGTAACTTGTTTGCAGTAACTTTCAGTGGTCCTCCAATGAGAAAAGACTCTCCCTTGGCAACCGCCATCCCAGGCATGGAGGAGGCCTAGGCCGCACAGCAGGAGCATTTAAAGGTCACTCCTGTGTGAGAGAGTGTGACAAGTTTTTAGCCAATCAGTGCTGCAAGCTGGGGTAGAGTATTCAGATAACTTATGTATGGCCTCTGTGAATCAGGTAACACTGCCCAACACTTGAAGACAGTTCTTGTATCTCAGTGTTGGCCAGAGCCTCCTCTCTGGTTGAATTCACTTTCAGATGCATCAATTTGGGGTGGATCCTTTAACCTATTACCCTAAACCTATACCATATACAAAAGGACGAAGGCTGGGCATTCTTCTACACCCTGGCCCAGAAGCATTTTGTGAGCCTGGACCACTATAGCACACTTGTGAGCTTATGACCTTTCTCCAGTAAGCTCCTCATTAAATGGGTCAGGGAAGGAAGTGGTGAGAAAGGAGGCTTGAAGGTGGACTGGAGCCAGATAATGAGGGGCCTTGTTTACGACATTAAAGAACTTGGATTTTTATCCTTTAGTCTGGTAAGAGATAAAGGCAAAAATGGTTGGGTTACATTACCTGCTAATCCAATCAGCTGATCTGGATACCTAGAAATAAATTCAGAAGGTGAAATTAAAGTAGAGATGAATGAGGCTTTTGTTTTTCAGTTTCCAAGGACAGGGTAAGAGATGAAAGCAGACATACTAGCTTTTGTGATTTAGAAACAAAGGGTTGTTCCATGGTGGTGACTTTCATTTCTACAGTTTATCCTTTTAAGATAATTTTAGTATTATTTATAATTATATGAAATCTTACTTTTATGATCAGAAAAAAAGAAATATGTTCCATTTAAAAACGTATGAGGCAAAAAAAAAAAAGATACTGACTTGAGATGGTGGAGTTAATATTTCCTTATAAAGATGTTGTTTCTATACTGGAGTCACTGTCGTTTTATGGTTTTACTTACTTGTTAAAAAATAACTTTCAGTCCCTAAAACAAAGGAAGAAATTATTGCTTAATATCTAAACCAGCCATTAAATGTCTGTGGCAAAGAACAAGCTCTGGCAAATGAGTGTTCTGTGTTTGCTGCCAGGTATCCCAAGGAATGAAGAGCTACAGAACAGGAGGGAGGCGCTGTCTCCTTTTCCTCTGCCCTCTTCTCCACACTGGGTGGCTGGCCTATCAGAGACATGCAGGCCACAGCAGTAAGAAGCTTGTGATGAAAACCCAGCCTCAGGGGAAAATTACCCGGAGGCCAAATGTGCCTGCTTTAGTAGCTGAGGCCACTTATTCTTTTTTATTTCATCTGCTTTTGCCCACCCCCATCTCTATCCCCATGCGACTAGTTTTTCCAGCAATTTCTCATTCATTCATTCATTCATCAAATGTTTACTGTACACCCATTTTATAGTAGCGCAAACATAGTCTCTGTTCTCATAAAGCTTAGTTTAATGTGGGAAGCAATCAATAAGGAAGTAAGCACACCAATAAATATAGAGTTGTTCTTCTGTATCCACAGAGGATTGGTTCCAGGACTTCCACAGATAGCTGCTCAAGTCCCTTATATAAAGTGATATAATATTTGCATATAACCTACATACATCTTCCTATACACTTTAAATCATCTCTATTAATTATAATACCTAATTCAATGTACATAATATATAAATAGTTGTTATATCATGCTATTTAGGGGATAATAACAAGAAAATCTGTATATATTTAGTACAGAAAATTTTTTCAAACTTTTTTTTTTTTTTTTGTGGTGTTGGGGATTGAATCCAGGGCATTCTACATCTGAGCTGCATTCCCAGCCCTTTTTTTTTTTTTTTTTTTTGTGGTGTTGGGGATTGAATCCAGGGCATTCTACATCTGAGCTGCATTCCCAGCCCCCTTTTTTTTTTTGTGGTACTGGGGTTCCTGGAACCCTTCTACCTTCGGGCTGCACTCCCAGACCAATTTTATATTTTTATTGGGAAACAGGGTCTCTTAAGCCAGCGAGGCTGGCTTCGAACCTGCGCGATCCTCCTGTCTCCGCCTCCCAAGCGCAGGGATTACAAGTGTGCGCCACCATGCCCAGCTCCTAGCCCTATTTTTTATTCTTTATTTCGAAACAAGTTCTCACTAAGTTGCAAAGGACCTCACTAAGTATCTGAGGCTGGTGGCAAACGTACGATCTTCCTGTCTCAGCCTCTCAAGTACTGGAATTACAAATATGCACCACCACTCCCGGCTCATTTTTATTTCTAGTTGACACATAATTATGTAAATTTATGGTTGCAGTGTGATATTTCAAAACATGTATAGGATGTGTAATGATCAGATCAAGTTAGCTGGCATATCCATTATCTCAAACACTCATTTTTGTGTTGATAACATTCAAAATCCGCTCTACGACCCATTTTGAAATATGCAATAAATTGTTATCAACAAAAGTTACCCTAAAGTGCTATACAGATTTTTTCAAATGTTTCCCCGCTGTGGTTAGATGAATCCATGGATACAGAACCCATGGCGATGGAGATTATATAATGGCTTCTTGTGGTAGAGGCTTTGAAGGTGACACATGGAGGACGATGACAGAAAAGAACAGGGTGGGACAGCTACACGCTCTCTCAGAGGAAATAATATTCATGGAAGAACTAGCATGTGCCAACTTGAGGGAAAAAGCTTTTAAGCAGAAGGAACAGCAGTATAGGGCTGTTTTTTTTTTTTTTTTTTTTAAACTGGGAATTGAACCCTGAGGGCTCTGCCTCTGAGCTACATCCCCAGCTCCATTTTGCTTTTTATTGAATGAAACAGAGTCTCACTAAATAACTGCAGGGTGATATTGAGCCTGTTTCCGAAGTACTGGGATTACAGGCATGCACCACTGCACCCGGCTCAGCATAGGTACTTAAGGCAGGAAAGAACTCAACTGGGAGGGATGTGGTCTAGAAACTCAATGATCAGCAGCACCAGAGTGAAACAGAAGAAAGGAAAAGTGGGAAGGCTGCCAGAGCCAGGCTCTCAACGTCTCCAAGTTGAGAAGGCACTGAAAGGTTTCAAGATGCATTTAAAGAAAGATGCATTTTAAAAGGCTTTGCATTTAAAAAAAAAAGATTATTCCAAGAGAAATACAGTCTTGTTTGTTTCTATGCATGGAGCAGATCTCCCAAAGCATACACAAGAAACCAGCCATTTTGGCTGCCTACAAGAACAAACTTGATGGGAGGCAGGCTTTCTACTATAGACCCTTTAACTTGTGTAACGTGGAAAGGCACATATGTTCCAAGACTTGAAGCAGAAACTGGGAGAAGGCTATTGCAGATGTCCAGTATGCATTTGAGACATACTCAGGGAATTAAGCAAGTAGATGGATGGGGAAGGAAAAGGGAGGAATTAAGATAATGCCTTCTTGTTTGGGGATTCTGGATTGAGCAATTAAATGCCTGGTGATGATAATTACTGAAATTGGGGAGAACAGAAGAGGGACAGTTGGGGCATGCAGCTCCAGAATTTCTGTTTAGGGTCACTTATGAATAACCAGCTTGTTGGAAATAGAGTTTGAAAGAAATTTGCCATAAACGTGCATTTGCATAGTGTTTCTATCAGTCAGGATAGGTTTGATTCCATTGCTGTAACTGAAAACACATAAACATGCACGCGCACATGTCACAGAAATAAAAAAGCAAAAACCTCAGTCCTCTATACAACAGAAGGGTTGTTTTTTTCCTTACCCAAAGTTTGCTGAAGGTCCAAGCTACTCTTGGGCGGTTTTCCTCCACGTGACAGCTCAGCATTCCAGGCTGTTCTGATCTTGAGCATTTCAACACGGGATCACATTGGTACAAAAGAAGGCAAGAGAAAAAGAAGAAAGAAAGCGGTTTTAAAATAGTTCTGTCCAGAAGCAACATGTAACTTTCACTCACATTTCAGTGGTCAAAATAAAGGAGGTAGAAAAATATAATCCTTACAAATATCTAGGAAGGGATGAAGAATTAGAAATATTGGTGAACATAAGTCATGTTTTCCACAACACTATGTATCAAAAAATGTGGTGGAGCTTGTGAGAAGATATGGCAATATCTTCCCTGAGCGCCCCAAATGTTTGTGTCGTGTCATGTCTGAGTGTGTTCATGTGCTAATAATTTCAAATTTTGGAAGGGTTAAATTCAAGATACCTTTACCCAAGTGGAGGTGTAAATACGTAGCTAAACCAAAGGTAAGTACAGACAAGGGCTTTGGTATACATCTGGGCAAGTAAAACAATATCTGGAGTCTGGTGGTGTAGGTTGGTGTGGTTAGAAATAAGATTGCTAGAAGAAAATGTTTAGAGGATAATTATAAGAGCATTGTGGACAGAATCCTGCAGACAATCAAAATTAAAGAATCAGGAAACTGAAGAAACAATCAGAGATGGAGTAGGAGAATCAAGAATGACATTACTGAAATGAAAGGAATAGTTTATTTGTGTGTGTGTGTGGTATTGGGAATTGAACCCAGGGATTTTTTTTTTTTTTTTTTTACCTCTGAGCACAAGCACACATCATCCAATCAGCCCTCATCCAGCCCCCATCCCATTCCCTCCCCCTCCCTCGATCCCATGCTTGTTTGGTGATTAACTTTGATACATATGTTTATGTACCTCCTGCTTTTTAAAGAGGCTCCATCCTCCCCTATTCCATACCCTCTGATTGGTCACCTTAATTGCTTCACAATAGGGCCCTTTCTATAGCTCGACCATTTCCTGTTGCCCCTTTCCTCCTAGTTATTGCTGATTAGGGGAAGCATCTGGTTTTAATTTTCTGCGATATTTCTCTGTGCATGCCGCGTTGCAAATACCGATCACACTCTTGACGGCCCCAGTTGTGGCCTGGCTACCCAGTGGACTGATCAGACCTCGCTGGCTCAAGCAGCAGCCTTGCCTCATGGGAGACCCGGTTCTGGCCTCGCTGGCCCCACACCTTCAACCCTTTTTAATTTTTGTCTTGAGACAAGGTTCCACTAGGTTGCCTGAGAGTCTCACTACATTGCTGAGGCTGTCCTCAAACTTGTGATCTTACTGTCTGAGCCTCTGTATTAGGATTACAGTCATGCACCACCATGCCCAGCAAGAAAATAGATCTTTAAAAGGGTTTGTTTCAGCTCTTATCAAAGTAAACCCCTCCACTTGTGCAAGGGATCCCTTCCCTTTCTGTATGCCAGTTTTTCTTTCTGTGCTAAATCACATCTGTTTGCACTGAAAATCTCTGGCAACATCTCCCAATTTATAAAACAAGGCCCGTTCTACCTCTGTTTCTAAGCATCATTAGATGACAAAGCTCTAGGCACACAGGCATCCCTTCTGCTCCCCCTACATCCCCTGTTCTCCAGAATCTTTGGACTTAACTCTTCCCTCTGCTCATCTCCCCACCCCAAGCCCCAGGTTTCATTAAAGATCCATTCTTTCTCATCTTTCAGGTCTCATCTTAAACATGATTGTCGCAAAGAGGCATTCTCTGAACCTGCTACATAAACCAGCCCTCTATCCCAGCCCTGTGGCATGGGAACCTTATATCACAGTGACTCTCTATTTCCTTCATAGTATTTACAATTGTCTGAAATTATTGTTTGATTCTTTACATGCATCCATCAGTTTTACCCCACTAAAAAGCAAGCTCCAAGAGAACACAAGGAAAGCTTAGCTGGGGGTGGTGGCTGAAGGATGTGAATATAAGGAGGGGTCATTTCTCCCAAAGGGATACCTGTTCAGCAATTTAAGAGAATATGTTAATAGGGAAGTTGTTACTTCTATGACACAAATCACATTTTAGCAAGCAGTCTGAAACTCAGGTTGTGACACAAACAGAGAGGTCAAAGGGTGTTGCCTGTGTACGTGCTTGCTGTCCCACCAACCGATGTCAGGAGGATTCACCATCCCATCCTGGTGCCATGCCAGATAGCTTTCTTGTTATAGCTGGCTGCACCGTTGGGGCAGCACCTCATCTATCCACACACCACAGTGCCCAGAACAGTGTCAAAAACATGGGAAGTGCCTGGTAACTACTGAGTCAATGTCTGTAAAGATGATGATGGTACAAAATCTCTGATCTCCCTCAAGGTCATCTTCAAGTCATACCCTACTACAAGTTGGAGGAAGATATTTCTACAAAACAAAAGCCCCAGTTGTTTTCTCTATCATACCTGGATATAGAATAGTAGAGATTCTCTAAGTTTGTCTGCTTACCCTTGCATGAGAATCTCACGGGGTGTGGGAATCACAAATGGAACATTTGACTTGTATGACATTCTTTAAATAATTATTTTGGACTAAATTCTCACTCTGGGGACCACAATATACTTATATCTATTTGTGCACACTGCATTATTGATCTCTTTGTGACTTTCAAACGTTTGAAGTAAAATGTATTAAGATTTTATTTACCTGTTGTTGGTGCCACCTAGTGGGCAGATCTAAACAGGTTTGAGTCTAGGATTTTTTTTATCTACCTGGCAAAGGTGATGAAGATAGCTAATATTTAAGTTAGGCATCGTGTGAGGTGTGAATGTTAATTTAGGCATTGTGTGAGGTGTGGATGTTAATTTATCTAAATTCATTGGCTAGGTTAACTTCAAAACAACATTATAAGTGGGAACAATTATCCTTATTTTACAGATAATGGAAACTAAGACATGGAAAGGAAGCCAGGTATGGTGCCACACATTTATAATCCCACCATTTGGGAGGCTGAGACAGGAGGATCATGGTTCGCAGACAGCCTTAACTACTTAGTGAGGCCCTTTGTGACTCAGTGAGACCCTGTTTCAAAATAAAGAATAAAAAATAGGACCTGGGTGTAGCTCAGTAGTAGAATGCCCCTGGGTTCCATTTCCAGTGCCGCAAAATAAATAAATAAATAAATAAATAAATAAATAAATAAATAACAAAAGAAAGAGAGAAAGAAAGACATTGAAAGGTTATCTAAGACCACTCAGGAAGTAAATGGCAGAGGCTACAATGCCACAGCCCAGATCATTGACTACTATACCAAAACACTGAGTCACTTTTAATAATTAAGAAACCAGTACAAAGTGTTTGTATGTTGTGAGGTGAATGGATGCTGGTGGTGTGGTTAAAGACTTAAATACTAACAGTTTCCAAAAAAGCAGCATGGTTGTCCCCTGGGATATTCAGGGCCCAAGAAATAGCTTGCACTGGTTAGGTAGATAAGACTCACTCTGAGCTCTTTGATGCTTCAGGCAAGGGTGATGGTGGACTAGGTCGTCCCTTTCCTGTCTTACTACTGCAGCAGAAAATCAAACAGTAAATATAAGTAGAAGAGCCATGAAGACTAATGCTCTCATTCTTCTACAGCAAATTCCAAAGTTTAGACTGTTCTGACAGCCTGGTGTTTATTAAGAAGAATGTATCATTTATTCTCTTGCCTCCGAATGAGGAGTTTATTGCATTTGAGTCCTTTCTGCAGAGAAGATCTAATGGCTATCTTTGTGATGCCGTCATGAATTTTCTGTGTAACTCAGGAAAATTAAGTCATTCCCAGATGTGTCAGTCAGCTTGGACTGCCATAATAAAATACCATGGTCTAGGTGGCTTAAGCATCACTCTGGGATTGTGGTGGGAATGGCAGCCCTGGTCTTGGAATTGCCTTTGGGGTCCTTCTTTCTGTAGGATAATACATGTTCACAGCTGAACAGCTCTGTGGTTCTGTTCCAGAAAAACCCAAGAGGTCTGACAGTATTCCTTCATTGTATCTTGCCTTCTTTGTCCCCTTTAGATCAAATTGGCAATGTTTCAGCCATTCTATTTCTGAAGTCTGCTGCAATGCCTGGTTAAGCCCATGAACCACACCCATGATCTTTTTTTTTTTTTTTTTTTTGGTACTGGGGGTGGAACCCAGAGGCTTTCTACCTCCAGGCTATACTCCCAGACCTATTTTACATTTTATTTGGAAACAGGGTCTCATTAAGTTGCTGAGAGCCTCATTAAGTAGCTGAGGCTGGTTTCGAACTTGTGCGATCCTCCTGTCTCAGTCTCCCAGGCACAGGGATTACAAGCGTGCGCCACCATACCACACCCGGCATACCCACGATCTTTTTATAAAGTGGTTGTTTTGAGACAAGAGCAGGCCCTGATTCCCCCACCAAGCTTTCCCAGCAAGTACAAGCTGCTTTCAAAGAATTGTTTCCACCAATGACCAGGTTCAAGAGCTGCTGACTCCTCCCAAAAGCTTACCTGTAATCCTTCTCCCCAATCACACATATAGGCCTGAGCCCGACCAATAGATGACCTTCCTGGAATGATGGTAGTGAGCACTTCCATCATTGTTAAGGAGTCAAGCACAGCGGAATCTAACTTGCATGTGCAGATTGTCATGTCAAGTACAAACTGGTTTACAAAGCTCAGAGCAAAGAATTGTCAGGGCATGTGCAGAAATCCTGGGGTCATGTGCAACAGCCTGTGTGCCTGTGCATGCCGCCTGCCCTTTTTTTTTTTTTTTGTCTATATTTGCTTTGTTCCTTCTGTCCTATAGAGCAGTACTGGGACCCTAACTCAAGTTCTCTTCATACTCCAGCACAAGCCCCAGTAGAGTCTTGCTTTGATGGTATTGCTTGCCTTTTCATGGTCTTTATTTTGAATTGGGCAAAAGAACCCTTAGGTGAGCTGGTAACTCCAAGAATGGGTAATATCAACATTAAAAAGAATTGTACTTTTCTTTTGTGATTTCTATGCTGAATTGAAGAACTTCATGCTGACTGCTAACAGTTTAGCCATATGTTTAGTATTCTCTTCAAAACAAACTTTCTCTCATTTTGCAATATTGATAGGCTGATCCAGCTATACTACTCCTGAGTATCTTTCCAAAGAGACTCAAATCAAAGAATTACAGTATATGTATATCCATGTTCATGGCAGCACAATTCCTTATAACCAAAATATGTAACTAACCTAGGTGTCCATCAACAGATGAATGGCTTACAAAACTGTAGGATATATACACATGGAGTTCTACTCATCAGTAAAAACCAAAATCATGTCATCAGCAGGAAAATTTATTAACATGGAGAATATTATGTTAAGTGACATTAGCTGATCACAGAAAGTAAAGAATCATGTTTTCTCTAATATGTGGAAGCTAGGGAGTAATCGGGATACCAGAGGAGCTTCAGATAATGCAGGAGAAACTTCAGTGGAGCCAAGGAGATGGTCCAGGTAAAGGGAGGGTGGGGGAGGGAGGATCAATGAAGGAATTACTTTAATTGACATTATTTACATACATTAGAATACCAGTGTCAATCTCAATATCCTATATAGGGAAGGGGGAGAATGAGGAGGGAGCCAGGGAAAAGCCCACCAAATGCTGTGTGCACTATTACTATGATTTACATTATGATGTAAGACTATTATGTACCAATAAAAGTATATAAAATGTTGATAGGCTGAGAATTTTCTAAATCTTAAAGTAATGGTTCCTTTATGCCTAATAATTAATAATCTTTTTCCTTTCACATTTTACTATAAACAATCAAGAGGAACTCTTTGAAATTTCCTCAGCTACTTATCCAGTTTCAACCTCATATGTTCTATCTGGCACAAACTAGTAGATCATCAAGCCAAGTTCTTTGCCACTTTATTAGGATCACCTTTTTTCTCGTTAACAAGTTCCTCCAATATGTTCCTAATTTCTGTGAGACCATATACTGCTTTCTCCTTATGTCCCTTCAACCTAAGGGCTAAATGGTTCTGGCTTTTATTAATCACTAGGTTATCTCACTATCATGTTAGGCTTCTATTACCGACTATAACTAATTCCCTGAATTAAATTCCTTCACTAAAAATATTGAAGTAGTTTCTAATTAGATCCTCACTGCTCTACAAATGGATACTTTCATTAAAAAGTTTAATTTTATTTAACTTACCTGATTTTGACACAAAAAAGACACGAAATAGAAAACTTTAACGAGAGGCATTTCTCCCAAAGCATTATTCATAATATTTTAGACTATTTTCAATTTGAAACAGTAGATAATTAGTGAAAATTTAGTACGTATTTGCATTGTCTCTTTTCTTTAGGATTTTTCAGTGATGCTGTTATAGTTTGGATCTGGCATGTCCCCTGAAGCCTCATATGTTGAAGATTCATATGTTGTCCCTATCTGGTGGCATTACTGGGAATTAGTGGAATTTTAGGATGTGGGGCCTAGTTAGAGAATGTAGGTCACTGAAGTAATGTCCTTGAAGGCACATCTTCGTGCTGGCCCCTTCTGTCTGCTTGCTAGCTCTGCTTTACCACATGCTCCCCTGTCATGATGTCCTACTTCACCAAAGGCCCAAAGGGATGGGGCCATGTGACCATGGGCTGAAACTGTGAGCCCCAAATCTTTCTTTCTTCCTGTAAGTTGGTTTCTCGGGTATTTTGTTATGGTGATGAAACCCAAGCACACATTAGAATCTTTTTGTCCAGATTTATCACATTCACATATTCTGTAATCACAATTTCCATAGTTGCTTGGGATTAATAAAGCTATTGATTTTGGTGCCAGGGATTGAACCCAGGGGCATTCTCTCTCTGAGTTATAACTCAGCCCTTTTTATTTTGAAATAGGGTCTTGCTAAGTTGCCAATGCTGGCCTCAAACCTGTTTCTCGTGTCTCTGCTTTCCTGGGATTACAGGCATTGGTCACAATACCTAAGGTAACATACTTCACTGGGATCTAAGTTTCATAAAAGCAAGATGAGTTGATTGTTGTGTTCATTGATATATACACAGCACCTAGAAGAATGTTTGGCACACAGTAGGCACTAATAAATACTTACCATCCAATACATTATTTCATTACAGTTTTTTGCTTCCTGAGTGGTAAATCTGAATTTCTGAGTTAACTGGATTTCATTGTTGTATATGTGCACACACACACACACACCAGTTTTTTCTTCCCCAGAGGAAGGTTAGGTATGCTATGTTGGTTGAGTCCTTCATGTTTGGAAACACTGCTGTTTGCCTATATGCTTGAATTACATCTTCACTAGATTAATATTCTTTGGTCATAATTTCCCCATCAGAAGCTTTGTACACACTGTCCACTATCTTCTAGCATTAGATGCTCTTTGATTAAGTGAACTCTGAATATTAATTGGTATAATAAATTGCTACTGATACTGGGCATGGTGGTGCATGCTTGTAATCCCAGTACTTTTGAGGCTGAGACAGGAGACTAACAGGCTTGTGGGAAGTCATAGCAATTTGTGAGGCCCTCCACAACTCAGTGAGACCCTGTTTCAAAATAAAGAATAAGACTTCCGGGAAGATGGCGACCGAGAAAAGTGGGGCTTAAGAGCCCCGCTAACAACCAATCTCCATTACCACAAAATCAGCGCCTTTCATAGCCAGAAAACACCATCACCAGAGAAACAAAAAAATCACCAGGCTCCAGAGAAAAAGCAGACTGAGAACAGAGCTCAGAGCCACAGAGGAGATACACCGGCCTCATGCCCGAGGACGTGGCAGCAGTGCCATACTGCCGGCGGCAGCAGCGAATTCACCAGACGGCTACAGTGAGCCGAGGTGAGCCGCTGCGGAACAGCCAGGTGGGATTTTTCAGCGCAGGGAGCATCTAAAGCTCCCAGTGGCTGAGCTCAGCACACGCTAGAGGGACTCAGAGTGGAACTCAAAACCAAGAAGAAATAAGCCAGCCTCACGGCCGAGGGCATAGCAGCGGCGCCATATTGCTTCTGGCGGCAGCAGCAGCGAATTCACCGAGTCCAGTACAGCTACATCTGCGAACTCAAGAACAGTGAGTCAAATTGCGGGCCCCAGAGGAGAAATCCCAGTACTGTACTCCCTGGGACTTGACCCAGTGGGGGAGTGGTGGTGGCAGAGATATCACACCATAGGAGAACGTGCAACCTGGCACCCCCCATAGTTTAAAGCAGCCTCTATCGACTCCCTGGGTCGGAGACTCTGTGATACAACCCAGTAAAGGAGTAGTGGGGTCTGAGATACCACAGACTCGAGATCCAGAGCACCTTAAGTGAAGCCGTAGTGACCCAGGGAAGAACCCAGAGAAGGCACAAACTTCCGAAATCATGGGAAAGAGGAATAACACTGGAGCAATGAATGCCCACAACCCCACAACATCAGAACCCGATAAAACAGAAAATCAGAGATTTCTAGAAGATCAAATCAGGAAAATAACTGTAGAAATAATAGAGGTGCTTCGAAAAGAACTCAGAGAGAGGCAAAAAGAGATAAAAGATACAATTAATGAAGTAAAGGCCTCAATTCAAAGCACAAACAACCGATTAGACCACATGGAGAACAGAATCTCGCTCTTAGAAGATGTTCATTCCAAAAATGAACGCATAGTTTCTAATCTAGAAAAAAATATCCAACAGCAGGAATCTGACATTGAAGAAATATGGGCCCACTTTAAGAGAGCTAACCTAAGAATAATTGGAATAGAGGAGGGAAAAGAAAGTGAAACCAAAGGGATCAACAATCTCTTCAAGGAAGTAATAGCAGAAAATTTTCCAGACATAGAGCAAGAGGTTGATACACAGATCCAGGAAACTTATAGAACTCCCTTTAGACAGGATCGGAGAAGAGGATCCCCACGCCACATAATTGTCAAAATGACCAATGTGGAAGCCAAGCAGAGAATCTTAAAGGCAACAAAAACAAAGGGCCAAGTGACATTCAGAGGCAAACCGATTAAAATCACTCCAGACTTCCCAAACCAAGTCATGAGAGCCAGAAGGGCTTGGAGTAACATATTCCAAACTCTGAAAGAAAACAACTTCCAGCCAAAAATTTCCTACCCAGCAAAACTTTCTATCAAATTAGATGGAAAAATAAGAAGCTTCCATGACAAACAGAAACTGAAGGAATTTATGTCTTCAAAACCAGTGCTAGAGAAAATACTCAAAGAGATTAACTACAAAGAAGAAATAGGTAACACACACCAGAACCAGAGAAACAAGATTTTCCATCCAACAGACAACTAAGATTGGTTATCTGTGGAGATTCATTATTTATGTTAGTCTTTTACCTATCTCTAAATTGTATTGTTTGCCTTTATTGTTGTTAATTTTTAGGATTTCTAGTTGGAATACTAATATACCTTCAGATATAGCATTTGGAAATATTTTATCCAATTCTATTAGTAACTTTTAACTCTGTTTACATTGTCTTTGGATATACAATTTTTTTTTATTTTTTAGGGAGTTTGTATACTCTTCTGTTGCCTGTGCCATTAAAATCATATCCAAGAAATCACTGCCAATTTCAATGTTGTGAGGTTTTATGACCCAGATTTTCTTCTAAAAGTTTATAGTCTTAAGATTTATATTTAGGTCTTTTATCTATTTTGAGTTAATACTTGTATATGGGATTAGGTAAGGGTCCAATTTTATTCTTTTCCATGTAATTATTATTTTTCAACAATATTTAGTTAAAAGATTATTATTTCCACCACCAAATGTTTATGGAAACCTTGTCAAAAATAACTTGACAATATAGGGAAGAATTTAGCTCTAGGCTTTTATTTAAGTCCAATGGTTTATATATCTGCCTTTAGAACAGTACTACACTGTTTCAATTATTGTAGCTTTATATGGTTTGAAATCAGAAAATATATATCTTCTAGCTTTGTTCTTTTTCAAGATGGTTTTGGGTACCTAGAGTCCATATTCCATATTAGGATAGATTTTTTTCTGAAAAATAAATATATAAATATATGATAGTTTCACCTAAAAAAATATTCTCTGGTAAGAAAGAAAGCAAAAAGAAATATTGAAATGTTATCTTTAAGTCATCAAAAGCTTGGTATCAGACAAATGAAACTGTTATGTGAGATTATCATTTTTAATTTTGGATAAATTGCTATAATACTAGATGTCAACCACTAAGCCAAGCATGGGAAGGAGGGATGGGGAGAGAATGGGGTGGGGATCGGGTGGGGGCTGACTGGGTGATGTGTGCATGTATGTCTACAAAAGTTTGTATCCCACTATGATGTATGAATACAGTGCACCAATAAAAAATAAAAATAAAATAAAAAATAAATAAATTCTAAAAAAAAAAACCAAAATAAATAATAAAATAGGGCTGGGGGTGTAGCTCAGAGGTAGAATTCCCGAGTTCAATCCCCAGTAACACATGTGTGCATGCACACAGATGCACACACACAATAAATAAATTGCTACTAGTAATCAGTGCCTTTGTATTATAATTACTTTTATTGTAATCTTTTAGGCAGTTGTCAGGTTCATGCACAAAGGTTTAAATTTTTTTTTTTAAATTTAGACATGGCCATTTTTTCTTTGATGATATTCTTTTAGGTCAATATTCTATGAGTACCTTCTACTAAATACCACCTGTCATACAAACAAGGATAACCTAAGTAGGATATGCTATGATATGAAGCAGCAAATGATGTCTTAAAAGAAATGGTGTTTGATGTCTGAAGGGGTTGTAATTACCAAGATAAATGAAGAAAATGAACATTTATTGAAGACCTGTTATTTGGCAAGCAACAAAGAGCTTTCATAGATGTCATCTTCTTTGATCTTCAGGACAAGTCAAAGAAAGCTATTATTGTTCCCATTTTTCTGATACAAAAATTGAATTCAAGTAACTGCCTAACACAACACAGAGAGTTCGGGGATTTTAACCCAGGTCTACCAGATTGCAAAGCCTCTTCTCCACTACAATTACTTGTTGCCAAAGTGAATCAGAGAAGGCTTGATGGAAAAGGTGGCATATGAGGCACCTTAATGAAAGGGTAGGGATCAAGGTTCTTATGGTCAGATATAGAGCGACCACTGAAGAGTTTATGGGTGATATAGTTAAGAGGGTTGTAATTCCTTCAGCAGATCAATCTTGGTGTTAACCGAGGTTGGTGGGATGTGGCTGGAGAGGGTGGGTCCCTGGGGCTGTGGCCTTCAGGATTATACTTGTATCCTGGAATCCTCTTGCTTCCCGCCTCCTTGATGTGAGAGCAGACTTATGCTCTCCCTCTCTGCTTTCCATTGCCCATGCCCTAAGATCTGTGGTCCTCAACCTCACACGAACTGAACCCCAAAATCTCCAAGTAAAACCATGAGGAAAAATATCTTCCTTCTTCTAAGTTGTATGGTCAGTTCAGTTCTTTATATGATAGATATGGTAATACAGACTAATACAAAGTTGGAGTAAAGATTACATACAAATCCATGCTTGGCATTTTCCTTAAATTACAACCCATTAGTGCATTCTGATATCATTTTATGGCATTATAACCAACATTTTTTTAAAAACGCACAATAGGAATAGCACAGATCATTGCTTATAATAAATATAGTTCCATGATACTTATGTTTAGGTGTGTGTTTGTGTTTATAGTACTCGGCCACAATGTAAAATGTATGACTGATAGTGAGAAACATTGATTTAACAGTTTATTTATAAACCAAGTATACTGAATGTTTTAGTTCATTTGTACTACTATACAAAATATCCAACACTGAATAATTTATAAACAATAGAAGTTTTTTTATTCATAGTTCCAGAGGCTGGAAAATCCAAGGTTAAGGGGTCAACAAATTTGGGGTCTGGTGAGAGCTTCCTGCTTCCAAATGGCACCATATTGCTCTATCCTCATACAGTAGAAAGAAGTGGAAGGGAGAAGGCTACGGCCTCACATGGCCAAAGGGTGAAGGGACCAGGCAGCTCTCAGAAGCCCCTTTATAAGAGCATAAATCCCATTCATGAAGGCAGTTTCCCTATGATTTAATCACTTCTTCAAAGACTATTACCTTTGAATACTATCACCTTAAGGAATAAGTTTCAACATATGACTTATAGAGGGCCACATACATTCACACCATAGCATCAGAGAAAACAAAGCCTTTCCCATTGGCACGGAGTGGCAGCTGATCACTGGTCAGTGAGTTCTTGGACAAAAATTTTCTTAAGTCTAGGGAACAGTTTAATGGACTATTTGCTGCAGCACAATGGCATAGTCACAGGGCAGTGCCATGACTGTGTGTGCGGGTGAGCACATGGGATGGGGTCCTGGGGACTGAACCCAGGGGCATTGTATCTTCGAGCTACACCCCCAGCACTATTTTATTTTTACTTGGAAACAGGGTTTCACTAAATTGCTGAGAGCCTCACTAAGTTGCTGAGGCTGACTTGGAACCTGTGACCCTCCAGTCTCAGCTTCCCAAGTACTGGGATTACAGGCATGCTCCACCACACCTACCTGCAGTGCCTGCCTTACTCTGCTCTATGCTGCTATAACAGAATATCTTTTCCTAAAGGAAAGAGATCTAGTTAGCTAACAGCTCTGTGGGTCCAAGAACATAGTGCTGGTATCTACTTCTGGCGAGGGCCTCAGCTGGCCAAAAATAGTACGTGTGTGTGTGTGTGTGTGTGTGTGTGTGTGTGTGTGTGTGTGTGTAGCGGAGAGGTCCTATGGTGACAGAGGAAGCAAGAGACAGTCAAGGAATCCAGATTTGCTTTATGCCAATTTGCTCTTGTGGTAGGTACTCAATCTAGAACCATAAATGCAAGTGCTTACTCCCATAAGAGCACAGACCCCTCTTAATGATATAATCACTTTTTAAAGGAACTATTTCCCAACACCCCTGCATTGGGGAAGAAGCTTCCAGCACAGGAACCTTTGAGAGACAATCATATCCAAACCAGAACAAAGATCTAAGCACTCTTTCAGGAATTAGCTGAATAGAAATAGAGGAAAAACTAGGTAATAATTTCTTTGCAGAGAAAGCTCTAGGAAGTGCCAGCCTACCCAATTCAATGGCTACCCACTGCAAAATTTTCCTTCTCAGGAAAAAAAAAAAAAAAAAAAAGATCCAAGGGCTTCTTTCTAAATGGGTATGTACACTACCAGGCTTCAAGGGATGTTATCGTGTGTGTGTGTGTGTGTGTGTGTGTGTGTTTGGTACTGGAGATTGAACCCAGGGACATTCTACCTCCAAGCTATACCCCCCGCCCTATTTTTTATTCTTATTTTATTTTTGTGCTACTGGAGGTGGAACCCAGGGGCTTTCTATCTCTGGGATACACTCCAAGACCTATTTTATACTTTTATTTGGAAACAGGGTCTCACTAAATTGCTGAGAGCCTCACTAAGTAGCTGAGGCTGGCTTCGAACATGTGTGATCCTCCTGTCTCAGCCTCCCAAGCACTGGGATTACAAGTGTGCGCCACCGGGTCTCACTAAGTTGTGGAGGGCCTCACTAAGTAGCTGAGGCTGGCCACGAACTGCAATCCTCCTGTCTTAGCCTCCAAAGTACTGAGCCACGCCCGCCCGGTGGATGTTATCTTCTTAAAGAGATAAATGGGAAAATACCTTCAATCAACATTTAAATTCTTATAGTCTTTAATTCTGTCTTTGATTCAGAATTTGCCTCTGGTTTTTTATGGTGTTTGGAAGGCTGACTTATCCTTTGATAAGGCATAAATCTAACCACTATAGTCCTTGCCCATCCATTTCCACTAAAACTTATTAACATGTAACAGACACTATCCTAATAAGTTCTTTTTTTAAATTGGTGGTTCTGGGGATTGAGCATATGGCCTCACACATACTAGGCAACTGTTCACCATTCAGCTATACCTCCAACTCATTTTTAAATTTTGAGAGAGATTTTAGCTAAATTGTTTCAGGGAGCCTCAAACTTGTGATCCTTCTGATTCAGCCTTTCAGAAAAGTAACAGGAATTACAGGCATGTGCCACCACACCCTGCTTGATCAGTTTTTAAAAATTAACAGTTCATTCATAAATGCTGGCAGTTTGACCATCATGGGTATCTTTGGCTTCTTGGCCAATTGTTCTTCTCTTAGGTGTAACACTCCCAAATTTAAGATTTGTTTATTGTTTTTAAATGTATTTTGTTGGATTGTTTATATGACTATACCATGCTGTATTTCTTAAATCTTACTCTGAAATCTCACTTTTTCAAGGTTCTCTAAAGTCATACCTTATTTTATTTTTTAGTATTCCCAAACATTATTCAATAATAGAAGTCAAGATGATCACTGTCCTCCATATAAGCATATCAAAAACAGACCCTTTTTTTGTGTGTATGATATGCCAGTCATTGCCCTCTTTCTCTTCAAATTTCCAAATTTTTCTGATTATTAAGGCTCAGCTTTTGTCACTCCAGTTAAGTCTACTTAAATATCCTCAGTCCCACTGCTTATTACTTTCTCTGAATGAAGGTAGCACTGCATTTCCTGGAAACACTTACAACTTAATTATACAGGTCTTTAAGTGCTAGCCTGTATGGGTCTTTGAGATAGGGACCATTATTTACACAACTCTTGCCTTTTGAAGTTTCAGATGCCACAGCTGAAAGAATAGTAGGAGATGAAGGTTGCTGCCCTAATTTGGTATTAAAAAGTCTGAAACAAGTTCTTAGGGAAACAAGTGCTCTGATGCCCATCCTGTTTTTTTCTCATAGCACAAGAAGTACTATGGAAAAGGAAAGGCTATTAAAACATCTTGAAGACCATTAAGTTATAATTCATAGATTAGCAGATAGTCTCTCAGTATGAAAATATACACCCTAGTACTTCAGACTGTCCATTTCAATGACTTCATTTTACCTTACATCAGTACAGTTCTATATAAATAATAATGTCAACTCTTTTCTGTTTGTTTTTGGTAGTGGGAATTGAACTTGAAGGCATTCTACCTCTGGTCGTTCAAAAAAAAAAATTTTTTTTTTCTATTTCAAAACAGAGTCTTGAGCCGGGCGTGGTGGCGCACGCTTGTAATCCCCGTGCTTGGGAGGCGGAGACAGGAGGATCACGCAGGTTAGAAGCCAGCTGTGCTGGCATAAGAGACCCTGTTTCAAAAATATAAAATAGGTCTGGGAGTGTAGCCCAGAGGTAGAAGGGCTTCCAGGAACCCCAGCACCACCAAAAAATAAAAATAAAAATAAAAATAAAAAAACCAAAACAGAGTCTTGGTAATTTGCTGGGGCTGGCCTTGAACCCTTGAGTATCCTGTCTCACCCTCCCAAATACTGGAATTACAGGTGTATGCCACTGTTAGTAATGCAAACTCTTGGTAAAAAAAAAATTGTGAATGATTATAGGACTCAGGCCACTAAGAAAGAATATCAGAAGACATTAGTAAAATATGTCTATGAACAGTTTCACTGATCAATTTAGGCAAGGAAATTAATTTGTCACACTGCTTCTGCAGTGTTAGTAAGGCAACCTTGGTGAGTTTAATTCTCAGTACCAAATAAATAATCAAAAATAAAGTAAGCAAATCTTCTCCCAGCCAATTTTTATAACTTGACAAAACATAAAATGCTGCTAAAACTACTAATTCACAGATGAAGTTATATGAAGTAAAATTTAAAAGCTCTTTTTAGTTCTAATACTTAGCAACAGCAGACAGCATCAACAGCATTAATCTGAGTATGCACTTGCATTAACCTGTTTAGTAGAGGGAAAAAAGCACTTCCTGAAGACTACCTCCTGGAAACCCCTAAATTGTTGAAAAATGCTCCAACATATCAGCACTGCATTTAGAGAAATAAGGAGGTATAAGAAGAAGGTTAAGCTTACTCCAACCCCCAAAGCAAGAATCCCAGCATCCTGGGGCCTCCAAGGCCGGGATCAGAGCCTGCCATGAGGCAAGGCCAGTGCAGGAGCCAGCAAGGCTGGGATCAGAGTCTGCCATCTGGTGAGGCTGGTGCCAGGGCCAGCGAGGCCGCCAGGATCAGAGCCTGTCATGAGGCAAGGCCGGTGCTGGGGTCACCGAGGCCGGGATCGAAGCCTGCTGAGCGGTGAGGCCAGTGCCGGGGCCTTCGAGAGTTGGATTGGAGCCTGCAATGCGGCATCTACAGAGAAATATCAGAGAAAATAAAAAAATCAGATGTTTTCCCTAATATGCAAAAACTAGGAAGAAATGGGTAATAGGAGGAAATCTAGTTGAAGAAAGGGCCCTATGGAGGCACAATTAAGGTGACCTATCAGAGGGGATGGGATAGGGGAAGATGGAATCTCTCTAAAGCACATGATGTACTTAAATATATCAAAGTCAATCACTAAATCAAGCATGGGATTGAGGGAGGGGGAGGGAATGGGATGGGGATTTGATAAAGGCTAATTGGATGATGTGTGCTTGTATATCCTCACAAGTCTTGTATTCCATTGAGATGTTTGACTATAATGCACCAATAAAAATGTATTAAAAAAAAGAATCCCAGCATCCTCAAAATCAGTAGTATAAAACTTTACTTTTTTTTGTTTTGGTACTAAGAATGCCCAGAGACATTCTACCTATGAGGTATACCCCCCCAACTCTTTAAATATTAAAACCCCAATAAATATTATTGAGGTGCTGGGAATTGATCCCAGGAGCATTTTACTTCCAAGTTATACCCCCATCTCCCCCCCTTTTTTTAAACTGGGTTTCACTAAGTTGCATAAGGCTTCACCAAGTAGCTGAGGCTAGTTTCTACCTGTCATAGCCTCCTAAGTACTGGGATTAAGAGCATGCTCACCATGCCCAGCTTTTTGTTGTTGTTGTTGTTGTTTGTACTGGGGATGGAACCCAGGGGCATTCTACCTCCGAGCTATACCCTCAGCCCTATTTTTTATTCTTTATTTTGAAACAGGGTCACACTGAGTTGCAAAGGACCTAAGTAGCTGAGGCTGGCTGCAAACCGTGATCTTCCAGTCTCAGCTGCTGGAATGCTAGGATTACAAGGGAGTATTCTTTTTTTTTTAAACAGTCCCTAAATTGCTGAGGGTGACCTCTCTCAAGTACTGGGATTACAGGCATGTACCACTACCATGCTAGAACTTCACATTTTTAATGTCTGCTGTTGACAGTCCAGGGGCTCATGCCTATACTCCCACTTGGGAGGCTGATACAGGAGGCTAGCAACTTAAGGAGTCTGTTTCTACATAAAAATTAAAAAGGGCTTAGGGTGCGGCTTGGAGGTAGAATGTCTTTGGGTTCAATCTCCAGTACCAATAAACATGTAGTTGTGAATGTACCTACAAGCCCATTTATAAAAGCTCATAAAATGTGTGTGGTGGCACATGTTTGTAATCCCAGTACTTAGGCTGAGAGAAGAGGATCGGAAGTTTGAGGCCAGCCTCTGAAACACTGTAAGAACTTCAGCAATTTAGCGAAAACTTGTTTCAAAATAAAAAAATAAAGAGGTTGGATGCTTCTGTGTTCAATCCCCAGTACCAATCAAAAACATCCCCCCCCCGCAAAAAAATTTGTAGATGAAGTGGGAAATCCTTTAAAAAGATCCCACTAAAACAATCCCAAATACCGGGTACACTTTTAGAACTGCTCTTCAGTATTATTCCCAGCTGTTACTGTACAGATACACTACATGGCTACACACACTTTATTCGGAATTCAGTACCCTGAAAACATTTCTATGAGGTCAACATAACAATCTTTTATTGATCTAGGAACTCTGGCACTGAAAGTGTGAATAACCCTAAGTAATGATGTCGTCACCATGGGACGATAAGAATAGAACCCAAATCCCTTGACTCCCAGGCTTGTGTTTTCCACTAATTGTGCTCCTTCCTACTCATCCCGGAGCATCAAGTGTAAAGGGCTGGAGAAGGGAGTGGAGACAAAAGAGCCGAGTGTGCGAGGTGGAGGCTGCACCGACCGTCCCAAGGAATCGCCCTTTGACACTTTCCTTTTATTTTGGCTGAGCAGGATGAAAGCGGCAACCACAAACCCCTGGGACCAAGAACTGGAACTAGGTACCGCCTGCTGTGGTAACTCCCTTCCTCCTTTCAGGCCTCTCCTTTTTACCCCGGCGACCCCCCGCCTCCCCCTCCGCGCTCGGGTCCTTCAGCCCCTCAGCACAGCGCCCCAGGTGTCGGTCCGAGCGAGCCGCGCGCCCTCCCCCCGGCCCTTCCCTGGCGCCTCCCGGTGATGGAGGGATTCCTAGCGCCAAAAGCATTTCTCTTAAAAAAAAAAAAAAAAAAAGAGTGCTAGTCAAACATTATAAACGTGTTTCAAGCGCTAGGAACTTCGGCGGTGGGGACCCGGGCCTCTACCGCGTCCGCCCAGCGTGGGTCCAGGTAGCTCGTCGCGACAAAGCCAGATGGAGACAATAAGCACAGAGCGCGCCTCTACCTGCGCGCCTCTCGCTGCCCGGCCATCCCCAGGGCGAGCTCCGCGTGTGAGCACCAGCGCGCTGGGCGGAGGCGCGGCGCTCACTCGCCGCCCCGGGACTCGGCGCCCCGACTCCGCCCACCGGGGCGGGGCCAGCAGGCCGCGCCTGCGCAGTGGGCCGGCGGCGCCGCGCACTGCAAGTCCCAGAAGGCCTCGCTCCGGGGCGGCACGGCCGCCTGGCCTGCCAGGAGACCCACGCCTCCCGGCCCCACAGCGAAAGGCTCCTTCCCCTCGAAGCACAGGCTCGACCTTCTGCCTCTGCCAGGACTATGCCTGGCTCCCTCGCCGGAGTGGGGCGGAGGAGGCGCGAGCAGGAAGCCCTTGCGGGCCGGCGCGGGGCACCCGGCCGCACTTCCGCCTCCCGGGCCCCGGAAGGCAGTGCGCACGCGCTCGCGGCGCCGCCGGCGCGGCTGACTTCCGCTCCCACTGTGCCCTGCGAGCCGAATCATGGATCACACTGGTAAGGAGGCGGAGGCAGTGGGGGTCCGGGTTTCATGCCCCCTTGGCTGGTCTGGGACTGGTTGCCCAGCGGGCGAAAGCGGTTTCTCTCGCCCCGCAGCACTGCGGTGTGGCGGGGAGAAAGGGATCACGCAGACTCCTTCCCGTGCGCGGCAGGCCTGCTGCTTCCCGGCCTGTGCCCCGGTGCTATACCTCCATCCTCGGAGCCGGCAACAGCCACTTCTCTGGTGCTGCGGAGCTCGGAGCTAGGACAGTGGGAGGCGCGGGCTTCGTGGGAAGGGGAGAGTGCTGGCTCTCTTTTTTCTTCTTCAACGCGGCGGCTCTGCTCTACATTATGGGGAACTGGCGGGTGGATAACCGCTCCGAGTTGGAGAAGCCTCATTACTCTGGGAGTGGGGTTTAGCGGGAGTAGGTTGAAGACTTCCTGCTTTCAGCTTTAGGCGGGTGCTGCGGTGCTCACCTCCAGTCGTTATTGTCTCTCGGGTTCTTTGTGGACTACAGGTTAGAGAAGGCAGTTGGGTGTAGTTTTTGAAATCTTAAGCGGAGCAGCTTTTCTACTGAAGTGCAAGCATGTCCCATGCTTCGGCTGGGGTGCTTTCTCATCATTAATTGGAGCCATTTACAAAGGAGATTTTAAGAATAAGGCATTCTCATCCCTTTCTACAAGTAAGAGTGGCTGCACCCCTACATGTTATTGGCTTCTCTTCCTTGTGGTCTTTGGATATTGATTGAGTACACTGGGAGTTAGTGCTTTAGTTATATGGACCATAGCACAAGTAGGGGGGAAAGGACTTTTGCTTGAGCTTTGAATGAAATGTCCTTGATCAAATACCTACTTAATTATTTAATTGGGTGTCTGAGTGTATATATCTATATTTGTTTACTCTTTGGTGGTATTGGGGATTGACCCCAGGGTCATTCTACTTCTGAGTTACTCCCTCAGTCCTATTTCATTTTTTAATTTTGAAACAGGGTTTCACTGATTTGCTTGGAGCCTTGCTAAGTTGCTGAGGCTGGCCTCAAACCTGTGATCTTCCTGTCTCAGCTTCCCAAGTATTGGGATTACAGGCATGGTACATTTATATATGTGTTTATATTTATAGATATGTTTATGCTCAAATATGTTCATATATTTGTAGGCATGGGGATGGAAGTTTGGAATGGTAAGTGATAGGACTGAGTCCTTGTCCTCATGGAAGTTACAGTCAGTTGGGGAGGGCAGAGTCAGTTTTTTTGTTTTTTAATTAAACATTTATAGATTGTGGCCAGTGCTTTGAGGAAAAACAAATGTGTTGAAGCAGTAAGTTTTAGAAGATCTTCCAGGAAAGATAATATGTAAGCTGAAATATGTTGAATGGGAACAATCCAGCCATAGAATAAAGCAGGAGGACGAGCATTTTCAGCAAGTACGGAGGCACTGAAATTAAAAAGAAAAAATGTAGACAAGGCTATTCGGCTGTTGCCTAGTTAATAAGAGGAAAAGAGCCTACTGAAGGTGACATTGGAAAGAAAGGTATAAGCCACCTCTTTTAGGACATTGAGAGATACAGAAAACGTTTAAATTTTAGTTTAAGCGAATATGAAGCTATTGAACAAAGTAGAAGGAACATAATCTTGTACAAATACAATGGACTGTTCTGGGAAAGTGGTGTTAAGAGAGAAAAGTAAGAATAATAGGAAATAGACAATTTAGGAGGTAATTGCAGTGGACTTCCTGGAAGGGAGGCTTGTTTTAGTGAAAGTGAAGAGGGGACGTAGCTCAGTGGTAGAATGCTTCCCTGCTTTCCTAGCTTGCACAATGGCTCTGAGTTGGATCCCCAATGCTGCAAAAGGAAAAAGAGAGGAGGGAAAAAGGAAAAAGAGAGGAGGGAAGGAAATGGGCAGATGCAATAAGTATTTTAGTAGTAGAAGTCAAACATACTAATGGATTAGTTTGGAGATAAGCTAGAGAAATGCGAAATGCCTAGGTTTGTGATTTGAGCATCTTGGTAGTGTGTGCCATTAAGTTGGGGAAAATTTAGGGTTAAAACAGCTTTTTTTTTTTTAAGGTGGAGGATAGGAATTTGGAAACAAGAATTTGGTTTTGGACTGCTACATATAAGATGTGTATTGAAACATATAAAGGGAGATATCAAGTGGAGATCAGAGGAAAGATATTAACTAAAAGTACATATTTGGGAGCTAGTACCTTATAGTGGATATCCTTTAAGTGGGAATGTGGTCCTGAGTACAGAAGTGAAGTGGGCCTAAAATCAGGCTCTAAGGAACTACAGTGTTTGAAAACTGTAGAGTTGAAACTGGAATTTTGAAGGCAGAGTAGCAAGCATTCAGGTTTAAAAGGATAGTGGAATTGGGAATTAAGTCTCTGCCACAGTATAGAAACTGTTCATTATAGTAGGGAATCTGAATATGGGTGGGTGTGTAAGAGTACTTACTATCCTAGTTAAAGTTAAAAGTTTGCCTAGGGAAATAAAAGTCATCGTAACATTAAAATATTCACTAATGACTGACCATTTAAAAAAATCAGTTCCCAGTCAAATAACTTCTCTGTTTAACACTAATTTCTAATTTCTTTATGAGGCAGTGTCTTTAATGGTTCATATCAAAAGATGTATCAATTGGTATGCACTGGTTGTGAGGGAAAATGACAAACCTTGCAAAAGATTATATTTTCACAAAGTTGAACTTGCCTGGTAGTGCATGCCTGTAAATCCAGTACTTAGGAGGCTGATGCAGAAGGATCCTAGGTTTATGGCCAGCCTCATATACTTTGTGAAGCCCTCTGCAACTTAGACTGTTTCAAAATAAAAATAAAAGCTGGGCATGGTGGCCTACACTTGTAATCCCGTCATTTGGGAGGCTGAGACAGGAGGATTGCGGTTGGTGCACAGCCTCAACTACTTAATGAGGTCCTTTGTAACTCAGTCCCTGTTTCAAAATAAAGAATAAAAAAATGGGACTGGGCGTGTAGCTCATACATAGATTGCTCTGGGTTCCATCACCAGTACCGCAAGGTAAATAAGTAAATAAATGGCTGGGAATGTAGCTCAGAGGTAGAATGCCTGAGTTCAGTGTTCAGTACCGATAAATAAATAAATACTGAACTTGATCACTGCTTGAATTAAAGTCATTGTCAAATTAGGAAATGCTGGTTAACTAGTTAAAGAACTGATGACAGAACAGGCATTTCAGAAGAATGATTTTAATATCAAAGGACCATGGTCCTTATAATTGATAAAACGTTGGATTTTTTTTTTTTTTTTTTTTTTGGCAGTGCTGGGGATTAAACCCAGGACATTCTACCTCTGAGCTATACCCCCAGCGGGATTTTTTTATTATTTATATTGAAACAGTGTCTCACTAGTTGCAGAGGGCCTAAGTAGCTGAGGCTGGCAGAGACCCCAATCCTTCTGTCTCAGCCTCCCAAATGCTGGGATCACAAGCGTGCTTAACCACTCTTGGTTTTAAAATTTTTAAGAATCCCATTTTATCTTTCAAATGCAAAATGAAGGTGTTTTGTAGGAAAAATTACTCTTGGAAACTCCCAGTTAACACTTGATTCATTCTTTGATCATTCTAAGAGGTTAGCCCTTTTGTAAAAGTAACCTAAATTTTGTAAAATATTTCTTGGTTCCTTTTATGCAAATAAATCCTAATATATCTTTTTTTTAACTGTGGCTTATAAAAATGTTACTCTTCTTAAAAATGAACTCACTCCTTAGCTTTATAATTTGGAATTTGTAAGGCAAACAGCAAAAGTTTTTTGGGAGCCATAGGCTCTTGAAAATGATAGACTAGCTATATATAAGCAACAATGGAAACCTCACTTGTTCAGGGTGGCATGGAAAGGACATTAGAAGGGTTGGTATTTCCATTCACAAGTGTAAAACCCTTAAGAATCCTAATATCTGAAGGACAGCATTAGCTGTCTATAATAACTTGCTTTTTTTTTTAGTTTATTGGAAAATCAGGAATACTTTCTGATTTAAAAAAAAAAGCCATTTCTGTCATATCGGTCTTTTCTGTTGTATTGCTTGTATGTTCCATGTATTCATTCATTTATTTTTGGTACTGAAAGTTGGACCCAGAGGCCTTCTATCTCCAAGCAATCATCCCGAGCCGTATTTACTTCTATTTTGAAACAGGGACTTAATAAGTTGCTAAGGCTGGCCTTGAACCTCTGATCCTCTAAGCTTCCAAGTACTGGAATCACAGGCTTATGCCACCTTTCCTGACTGCCTGTAAGTTTTTTATGTAAGTAAGCAAATCAGTGAAATCAGATAAAATACATTAGTCAACTTCTTACTCCATTTAGTGAAGTGTTGAAAGTTGATCAGGTTGGATTTATCCTAATTAAAGATTTTAAACTGGGGTGGTGGAGCAAGTTTATAATCCCAGTACTTAGGAGGCTGAGACAAGAGGATCTGGGTTCAAGGATAGCCTCAGCTACTTACTTAGTGAGTCCCTCTACAACTTAGTGAGAACTTGTTTCAAAATAATAAAGAATTGGGCTGGGGGGGTAGTTCAGAGGTAGAATGCCCCTGGTTCAATCCCCAACACCACAAAAAAAAAAAAAAAAAAAAAGAAGAAGAAGAAGAAGAAGAAAAGATTTTAGGATTGGCTGTTATAAGAGTAGAAAGTAGAACCAGGTGTGGTGGCACAGTCTATAACCTTAGTACTTGTGAATCTGAAACAGGAGGATCACAGGTTTGAGGTCAGCCATGGCAATTTAGCAATGCCCTCAGCAATTTAGTAAAACCTGTTTCAAAATCAAAAGGGAGGTGGCGGGGGGAGGTAAAGAATTGGGCTGGGGGGTAGCTGGAGGTAGAATGACCCTGGGTTCAATTCCCAGTACCACCAAAAAAAAAAAAAGTAGGAAGTGTACCAAAAGATTACTTTAAGATAATTTAGAGGACCCATTTGAAATTTACATATTGTTCACAAAAAGTGCAGATGAGTAGGAATTTAACGTGTCTATTAACAGCCTTGGAGGTCGTTGCTGCTGGCTTACTACTTCCACATATGTCTCTACTGATATTTAAGCGAGCTGGGTTTGGTGGCACACAACTCTGATATCAGTACTTGGAAGGCTGAGACAGGAGAATCACAGGTTCATGGCCAGCCTCAGCAACTTAGCTATGCCCTCTGCTAGTGAGACCCTGTTTCAAAATTAAAAAAATAAAACAGGGCTAGGGTTGTAGCTGAGAAGTAGAATGTCCTTAGGTTCAATCAATCCCCAGTACAACAACAACAAATTACAGTTTAAAAAAAAATATCACTTGCAGCTAGGCTGGTGGCACATGCTTGTAATCCCAGCATTTGGGGGGCTGAGACAGGAGGATCCTGGTTCAAGAACAGCCTTAGCTACTTAGTGAGGCCCTTTGCAACTCAGTGAGACCTTGTTTGAAAATAAAGAGTAGAAAATAGGGCTGGGGGTGTAGCTCAGAGGCATACTGGGTCTGGGTTTCATCCCCAGTACTGCAAAAAAGAAAAGAAAAGAAAAAAAAACCTTGCATTTTCTGTTTTAGAGTATTTCCCTTTTTTCCTCTAGGTAAAGTTGAATATTTTTGTGTTATATCTTTTTATATACTTGCAAAAGGGTAACTCTTAAGCTTTATATGAATCAGTTCTTTGAAATTATAGTGGGACATGATTTAATTTATTTCATAGATAGTAACAAGTATAGACTCCAGAGACTAATAAATGTCAGTTGTTCAGAAATAGATGTTTAGAAACCTCGCATACTCCTAAAATGTAATTTTCCATTACAATGCGGACCAAGAATAATTTGATCATATGTATGTTTCTAGAAATGTGTTAGCACAAATACATTATTACTTGTTTCTCTTACTTAACCAGCACAGTAATTTTTACTATGTTCTTGAGTACTTTTTAGAAAAACCACTTTGCATTTAATGGATTAATCATTTTCCCTTAAACTGACTTCATCTTTAGATGAATTATTTAATTTTGCCTTTATTTGGGTTAGTTTTCTGTTTCCTGTTTTATTGGTTGTCCTGATATAAATTTAATAAATTTAGTAAATTTATTGAGAACCACCTACTTGGCATGCTTGATGATAACACAGATTTAGGGATAGGTTTTTATTTTTTATTTTTAAATTTTATGGTTACTTTGACAAAGGTTCTTTAGTTCATGAGGGCTATTATATGGAAATTTTTATATTAGTCTGATATTTTAAAATGGAACCAAGATCTTTAAACTTTATAATGTTAGTCATGTTTTAATACCTGTGGCAGAGTAATATTCAAAAAGAAAAACTAAAGGAAATTACAACTTTTTTTTCTAACATAGACAATGAGTTACAAGGCACTAATAGTTCTGGATCGCTGGGAGGTCTTGATGTTCGCAGACGTATTCCTATAAAACTCATCTCCAAACAAGCAAACAAAGCTAAACCTGCACCTCGAACTCAACGGACTGTAAACAGAATGCCTGCAAAGGCTCCACCTGGTGATGAAGGTAATTTGTTCAACTGTCTTTCTGTTTTATCTGACGGCATCAAATAATCTCTATAACCTTATTTCCTTATAGATCGCTTTTAAATATTTTAAATTATTTTCTCCCTTTGCAAGTTTCATTTTAAAAATTTAAATAGTGTTACAGAAAGCATAACATTAAAAGTAAAATTATGAGCCGGGTGTGGTGGTGCACGCTTGTAATCCCAGCATTCGGGAGGCTGAGACTGGAGGATCACGGTTTGCAGACAGCTTCAGCTACTAAGCGAGACCCTTCGCAAATGAGTGAGACCCTGTTTTGAAAATAGAATAAAACAAATAGGACTGGGGGTGTCGCAGAGATGGTAAAATGCTGCTAGGTTCCATCCCCAGTACTGCAAAAAAAAAGTAAAATTATCTCTACTTTCCCCATAATCCTTGTCTCCAAAGATTAATCTGAAGACTTTTTTTTTCTTCTTGGTGGTACTGGGGTTCCTGGAAACCCTTCTACCTCCGGGCTACACTCCTAGACCTATTTTTATACTTTTTATTTTGGAAACAGGGTCTCTTAAGCCAGCTGAGGCTGGCTTCAAACCTGTGCAATCCTCCTGTCTCCGCCTCCCAAGCGCGGGGATTACAAGCATGCGCCACCATGCCCGGCATCTGAAGACTTTTATATACAGAAATAATAGTTTTTTCTGAATAGCTGCCTTTTTCTTACAATGTGATTTTGTGTGTGTGTGTGTGTGTGTGTGTGTGTGTGTGTGTGTGTGTGTGTCTGTCTGTCTGTCTGTCTGTCTGTCTGTCTCAGGATGGAACCCAGGGGCATTCGACCTCCAAGCTACACCCCCTGCCCTATTTTTCATTCTTTATTTTTGAAACAGGGTCTCACTTAGTTGCAGAGGGCCTTACTATGTAGCTGTGGCTGTCAGTGAACCATGATCCTCCTGTCTCAGCTTCCCAATGCTGGGATTACAAGCATGCACTACCACGCCCGGCTTGCAATGTGCATTTTTGAGATTTTGCCTTATCAGTACATATAGGTGTATTTCATTTTAAAAAAATGGGCTTAAGTATTTCCTTAATAAATAATTTATTTAACAATTTTGTAACAGTATTTAAGTAAATAATATACATACAGCTTAATATGTATATTTTGAAGAATTTATGCTTTGTAAAAAGTTTGGACATTTAAAATCCTGATGAGATATATTTAAGAATTTGTCAGATACTATCAAATTATTCTTCAGAAGATGTGTATTAGTTTATACTCCCACACATCAATATTTGGTATTTTCAAAATATTTAACAGAATATTTTTTATACTTTTATTGAGGTTCAAAGTAATTAAAAAAATACATGCACACAGCATTTGGTATGTTTTCCTCCATATCCCACCCCATCCTCCACCCACATGTTGGTGAAATTGGTAATGATATCTTCATATTTGGATATAGCATTATTTGAATTGTTTTCCTTCATCAGGCCTCTGTCCATCCCGTCTCCTTTCCCCAGTTTCATTCATCTGTTGACAGATACCTAGGTTGGTTCCATAGGTTGGCTAGTGTGGATTGTGCTGCTGTAAACATAGGTGTATGCATGTATCACTGCTGTGTGTGGTCATGCTTGAGAGGCTGAGACAGGAATTGTGGGTTTGCAGCTAGCCTTAGCAATTTAGCAAGGCCCTCCTCAACTTATTGAGACCCCATTTCAAAATTCAGAAAAACAAAATAGGATGGGGGTGTAGCTCAGAGGTAGAATGCCTGTGAGCTCAATTTTCAGTACTGTTAAAGTGTGTGTGTGTGTGTGTGTGTGTGTGTGTGTGTGTGTGTGTGTACACATGCATTTATCACTGTTATTCTGACTTTAAATTTTTTTGGAAAGATATCCAGGAGTGGTACAGATGGGTCATATGGTGGCTCCATTCCTCCTCATTTAAGGAACCTGTTTAAATGATCTCTATAAGTGGTTGTCCTAGTTTATAATTCTACAAACCTTTAAAATTGTTTGTTTTGATATAAATTTCTTTAATTGTATTGCAGTTCTATGTTTTTCCTGTTCGTATCCTTTTTCAATTTTTCTGTTTGGCTGTCTTTTTCTGATTTTTATGAGTTCTTGGTAAAATAATATAGTTGGCTCTTTGTTACAAATTGTATATATTCTTTATGTCTTTTATTTGTAAAGAACCTAAAGATTCTATGTAGTCAGATGAGCCAAATCTGGCTCTGGTTTTTTTTTTTTTTTTTTTTTTTTGGTGGTACTAGGGGTTGAACCCAGAGGCATTCTACATTTGAGCTATACTCCCAGCTTGATTTTATTTCTTATTTGGAAACAGGATCTTGCTAGGCTGATGAGTCTCACTACTTGCTGAGGCTGTCCTTGAACTTGCAGTCGTCCCCTCAGCCTCCTAAGCACTGGGATTACAGGCATGTTCCACCACACGCAGCTACTGGCCCTGTCATAAAGCTATTGTACCACAGCCATGATGATTTACATATTGTCTGTGGCTGCTTTCACACTCTGTGGCAGAATTGAGTAATTGTTTTAGAGACACTATGGTCCACCGAGCCTGAAAAATTTACCATTTGGCCTTTTACGGAGAAAGTTTGTTGACCCCTACTTTGGGACATTTATATATTTGGATATGTTTTAAAAATGAAGTATTGCTTTATTTTTTTCTCCACAACGGCTTGCTACTCTCCCAACCTTTGAATAATCTGCTTTTTCTCACTAAATAGAAATCTTGTCATTTATATATACATATATACACATATATATATATAATAGTTCTAAAAGTAGTTGTGTCTTATTTGGAATTTTAAAAATTTGACTTTTTTCCCCCTCAGGTACTGATCAAAATAGGAAGTTTGGGGTGCCAGTATGATATCTGTACAAATATGTAGTTTTGTGATAGGAATACTGGTTGAACCACTCTGAAAGTGATAATGTACTTCTCATTTTCTTGGCCAAATGAGCTAAATGATTTTCTGGTTTTCAAGCCTTGATTTTCCTTATTTTGTTTCTGAGGCTGGCCTTGAATCTTCAATCCTCCTATCTCATCCTCCCATGTACTAGAATTACAGGCTTTATGATGATGCATTAGCTGATCTTCCTTATTTTGACTTAAATGACAGCAGCTTTTATGAGGTGTAAATGGGCCATAGAAGAACCAGGGACACTCACTGACTTTGAACTATACATTTATATTGGAGGTAATTTTTGTATCACTCTGTGTGTGTGTGTAATTTAACAGTGTGCTTTGCTTACTCTGTTTACCAGTTCTAGGGCCAAGAGTCAGGAGATGCCTGGCATCTTGGAGGGTTATATTTGCCTTCTCAGCTTTACGTTAGGTAATTGGATTCTACCTAGAATTTCCATTAGACTATTATTGGTTTTCTATTCTTTTGTATGAGATGAGAAGATTGATTGTATTGCTATCAACTTCTTAATTAGGCCAGAGAATTTGAGTCCATTTATCTCTTAAGTTTATGGATGTTTACATGTGCATTATAGGGGAGGATACTTGTAATATTTGGTCATTAACCATGAGAGGTCTTAATTGAAAGAATGAAGCCTGGTGGTGAAGGCCTGTAGTCTCACTACTTGTGGTTTTTTTTTCTTTTCTTTTTCTTTCTTTTTCTCTAGGGATTGCAGTTAAGATTCCACCTCTGAGCTACCCCAACCCTTTTTTATCTTGACACAGGGTCTTCATGAGTGTCAAGACTCTCAGCAACCTAATAAAAACCCTGTTTCAAAATAAAAAAGGTTGGTGTGTAGCTTGGAGGTATAATGTCTTTGGGTTCAATCTCCAGTACCAAAAAAAAAGTAGAGCATACTAAATGATGACCAAGATTACTGTGGGCTGGGATTTTTAAATAGTCTTGGTTCTTGTTCTGAGAAGACATCAGATGGGTTTTTCAGTGAATACGCCCATTTTTTCTTATACATATAATTCCAAAATTAAGCTTGAGGTTTTAAAAGTTAATAGGTAACACTTTTTATTCCTCAGAAGGATTCGATTATAATGAAGAAGAACGGTATGACTGTAAAGGGGGAGAACTGTTTGGAAATCAGCGAAGATTTCCTGGACACCTTTTTTGGGACTTTAAGGTATAACTACAAATGAAAAATTATTGAATAATTCAAATGCAGAATATACAAGTAATGTTTGGTATGAATTGTTAGATCTGTAACTTTTATCACATACAAATAATTTGCTTATTAATGCCCTATTTCCAAAAACATTTGAGATAGTTTTCAGTAAAGTAAAATAAAAAACCACTAATTTATTAAAGAAAAAAACTAATGGTGGGTAATATTTGGGTTTATACTAAGAAATATCTACATTGTTGTCATAACTTTAATAAGACCATTTTATTGTGTGAATTATAGATAAAATTTTTAGAACTGCTTAAGGAGGGAATTTTAATTATTTCAACAGATAAACATCTTAGGTGAAAAGGATGATACGCCAGTTCATTTCTGTGACAAATGTGGATTGCCTATTAAAATCTATGGGCGAATGGTAAGTATAATTAAATCATGTTTTGTAAAGCATTTCTGTAGAGATAGGATTCTAACTATATTTGTAACATTTTATTTTATTTATTATTATTTTTTAATGTTTTTTTTTTTTTTTTTGGTGGTACTGGGGATGGAACCCAGGGGCCTTCTACCTCCGGGCTACACTCCCAGACCTATTTTATATTTTATTTGGAAACAGGGTCTCTTAAGTCAGCTGAGGCTGGCTTTGAACCTGCATGATCCTCCTGTCTCAGCCTCCCAAGCGCAGGGATTACAAGTGTGCACCACCAAGCCCTGCTCTGTTTGTAACATTTTAAATAAGTATGAAATAGCTAAGGGAAGTTTTATGAAGGAATACCATGGTTTTAATATAATTGTTATTTTACTATTTTGTAATTGTTCAAGAGAAAACAAAATAAGATAAAAATGTTTATAGTGTTCTTTAGGAACTATTAACTAACAGGGACTGTTGAAATTTATAGGGTTTATACCTCCAGAAAGTATAAGCATATAAACATTATTTAAAAGTGGCCTAAGCTGGGCGTGGTGGCGTACCCTTGTAATCCCAGCATTCTGGAGGCTGAGACTGGAGGATCACAGTTCGTGGACAGCCTCAGCTACTTAGTGAGGCTCTCTGCAACTTAGACTCTCTTTCAAAATAAACAATAAAAAAAGGGCAGGGGATGAAGCTCAGAGGTCAGATGCCTCTGAGTTCCATCCCCAGACCCGCAAAAAAAAAAAAAAAAGTGGCCTAAGTTTTCAACACATTTTCAAAAGCCTTTTTACTTAAAAAGGTGTTAACTGTTACTTTTTATGTAGTTAATGCTTAATAAATGTTCATTTGAATAGTTCTCTGCTTTTTATGTGTAGGTCATTATGTTGACTTTTGTTATTTTTTGTGGAAATATTTTAAGTTGTTCCAGTATGCTTAACTGCAATGTCTTTGTTTACAGATTCCATGCAAGCATGTGTTTTGCTATGACTGTGCTATTTTACATGAAAAAAAAGGAGATAAGATGTGTCCAGGGTAAGATGGTCATCTTTACATTCTTATTTTTTTGTGGTATTGAGGGTGAAAACCAAGGGCATTCTATGTCTAGGCTATAACCCCAGCCTGATTTTATTTATTTATGTATGTATGTATTTATTTATTATAGTACTGGGGATGTAACCCAGGGGCATTCTACCTCTGAATTATACCCCTAGCCCTTCTTTTTTTTTTTTTTTTTTTGTGGTACTGGGGTTCCTGGAAGCCCTTCTACCTCGGGGCTACACTCCCAGACCTATTTTACATCTTTTATTCTGAAACAGGATCTCTTAAGCCAGCGCGGCCGACTTCGAACCTGCGCGATCCTCCTGTCTCCACCTCCCAAGCGCTGGGATTACAAGCGTGCGCCACCATGTCCGGCCCCCTAGCTCTGTTTTTATTCTTTATTTTGAAACAGGGTCTCACTGAGTTGCAAAGGGCCTCACTAATTAGCTGAGACTGTTTGCAAACTGTGATCCTCCTGTCTAAGCCTCCCAAATGCTGGGATTGCAAGCGTGCACCACCATGCCCGGCTTCGATTTTTTTCTTATTTGGAAACAGGGTCTCGCTAAGTTGATGAGAGACTCACTACTTGCTGAGGCTGTCCTCAAACCTGCACTCCTCCTGTCTTAGCTTTCCAAGTACAGGGATTACAGGTGTGTGCCACCACACCAGGCCTATCTTCACATTTTTAAATAGTAAAACTTGTAGTGTAATGACTTACCAGGTAAAGAATCAAATGTGTATGTAAGGCTAATCTTTCTCTGTGAGCCTTGAGTTGATATTTTTAAGATAGGATGAGGCAGACACTGACAATTCAAATTGGCTAAAATGATAACATCTGTTTACCATCATAGAATTAGTATTCTAAACCAAAAAAATGTTTTTGCTCCCCATCTCCTCATGGGCACTAGAGAGATAATGCAGTATAATGTTAGAATTGAGAACAGAAACTCTAGAATTAGAATTTTTTAGTTTGACTCTTTGTTCTGCGATACTTCTTTTTTTAATCTGTAAAATGGGGCTGGCAATTGTACCTACCTTCATGGATTATTTTTGTCATTCACTGAGATAGGTAGATAGAATCTGACATAGCACTGTGTATACATAAGCTCTTACTTTAATCATATCTAATTTTAATGTTCTGAGTACTTAGAACAACATCATGATATAGACTCAAAACAAGATAGGAAGAATTAGGTCCATTTGGGGATGGCTTTGTAGGATCCAGAATAAAGTAGGAATTCTTATATCAGTTTAGAATTCCTGATACAGAAGGCATGGGAAAGACTAAGAGAAACTTCCTTGGAATAATCATAGGCTTCCTTGAGTCCTTTTAACCTGTACTTAAAGCTACTGTAGAACCTGTGGTATTGGTTGCTAATAAAGCTATGAATTGTTATAAGGGATGATTCCCTTTTAAGGTGTAGAAAATGGGCATCACAAACCAATGATAGCTGATTTTCATGGTATATTTTGTTAGCTTTTTAAAGTAACAAATTATAAAGTATGTATTTTAGATTTAAAGAGTATTCTGTAGAATTATAACTTAAAAGAGTTAGGAAATTAGAAGTATATACCACTTGTTCAGGCTGTTTTCTCTAATATAATTGTTCTGATGTTACTACTTAAAAGGAAATTTAGTTTTCTAGATACTAAATGTAACTCTAGTAAGCACCTTACAGGTGTGGTCCTGAGCTGTTTTAGGACATAAACCTATCTGGATTAATACACCCAGATTAGGAAGTGAAGCAGTGGTAACCAGAGCTAATGTTATGTACTACTGCTATTAGACAGACAGAGACAGACAGACGACAGAGTGTGTGCGTATGAGTGAGCGCATCTAATTCTGTTGGGTGGAGTGTTTTCTGAACTTACAGCAAATTAGGAGCAAAATTAAGAAGTGTGCCAAATGGGCACTAAAGGGAAACATGGTAGTATCACCAAGGCACACCAGCCGTACAGCAGGGATGGAAAAGAGACACAACTCAAAATAGAAAAGCCGGGCATGGTGGCGCAAGCTTGTAATCCCAGCGCTTGGGAGGCTGAGACAGGAGGATCGTAGGTTTGAAGCCAGCCTCAGCTACTTAGTGAGGCTCTCAGCAACTTAGTGAGACCTTGTTTCTAAATAACATTTAAATAGCCTGGAGGTAGAAAAGATCCTGGGTTCCACCCTAAGTAGCGCGCACGCACGTGCGCACGTGCACAAGTCAAGAGTATAGAACCATTTAATACCTTAGTCATTGTTAACAGCTTGTATTTATGCATAGGTAGTGCTTAACTGGTGATTATTTTCGTTCTTTCATTTGATCTTATACTCTTAAGTAAGGTAAATTAGATATAAAAACATTTTGAGCTAAGAGTATTATTTTAACTCCATTTGACAAATCAGGACGCAAACTCAAAATGATCAAATGACATCCAAATACTAGCTAATACTAGATCCCAGATCTTTGAATTTTTAGTTCAGTCTTCTTTCCATTGTCATGAAGACTAACTTTAAAGGCAAGAATGGATTAAATAAAGAATAGTTATAATAAGCTTAAGCTAAACTTTGTGTTTTCGATTTAGAAATGTAGAAATGCATACTACTTGTGTTGTTTAATGTTAGGACACTAGTGATTAGGATGATGAAACTTACTGTTGTACCCTTGGTGCATCTTCCGCTTAGTATTATTCCCTCAACAAGTACTTCTCAGTGATACTATACAAGCTTCAATTCTGTGATTGTAAGTGATGGGTCTTTTGCTTTGTCCTTTTTTTGGCAAATGGATAAAAAATACAGAATTGTTTGAGAAACTTAGATGAATTCTAGGTCTTGAGAAATATAAGGTCTCCTTTTAAGACATAATCTATTTGATAATACCACTAAGAATTCTGAGGTTGACAGGAATGCTGAAGAGTAGTAGCTAAAATGGAAAAGATTAAAGGTTTGTTTAGAGTAACTAAAACTGATTTGTGACATTTTGCTATGTTTTATGTAACATTTCCGATGTAGACATTTTAAAACAAATGCATCATTTTTGCATCGCTTTTAATAAATCACACTTTCCCCCTTCTAATTCAGCTGTAGCGATCCTGTGCAGCGAATTGAACAGTGTACACGAGGCTCTCTCTTCATGTGTAGCATTGTTCAAGGGTGCAAGAGAACATATTTGTCTCAGAGAGACTTACAGGCTCATATCAACCATCGCCATATGAGAGCTGGGAAACCTGTTACCCGTGCTTCGCTTGAAAATGTTCATCCTCCAATCGCCCCCCCACCAGCTGACATCCCTGATCGTTTTATAATGCCTCCAGACAAGCACCATATGAGTCATATTCCGCCAAAGCAGCACATCATGATGCCACCACCTCCTTTGCAGCATGTGCCGCATGAGCACTATAATCAGCCACATGAGGATATCCGTGCTCCTCCCGCAGAACTGTCCATGGCTCCACCTCCACCTCGTTCGGTCAGTCAGGAAACCTTTCGTATTTCAACAAGAAAACACAGCAATTTAATTACCGTCCCTATTCAGGATGACTCAAATTCAGGTGCTAGAGAACCACCACCTCCTGCCCCAGCACCTGCTCACCATCATCCTGAATATCAGGGTCAACCAGTGGTATCGCACCCTCATCATATTATGCCTCCACAGCAACATTACGCACCACCCCCACCTCCTCCACCACCAATAAGCCATCCAATGCCACATCCTCCCCAGGCCGCAGGTACGCCTCACTTGGTGTACAGCCAAGCTCCACCTCCACCAATGACCTCTGCTCCACCACCAATAACCCCTCCCCCTGGACATATCATTGCCCAGATGCCACCTTATATGAGCCATCCTCCTCCAGGACCTCCCCCGCCTCAACATGGTGGTCCACCTGTAACTGCTCCCCCTCCTCACCATTATAATCCTAATTCTTTACCCCAGTTTACCGAAGATCAAGGAACTCTGAGCCCTCCATTTACACAGCCGGGGGGAATGAGTCCTGGTATATGGCCTGCACCGAGAGGGCCACCTCCTCCTCCACGAATGCAGGGTCCGCCTTCTCAAACCCCACTTCCTGGACCACATCATCCAGATCAGACGAGATATAGACCGTATTACCAATGACAATAGTGTTTCGAACTGAAGATATGATGAGGAAAAAACTTATGTATAGTCAATCTTTAATTAAGCTTTGACTGTTTGGGGATGGAAAAGTACCTCTTACTGAGGTGGCTATAAAACACATAGGGTCTTGTCTCTTTAAATGGTTTTAAATCTTGACCTTAGGATTGATTTCAAGTACTATATTATAGTGCAGATAAGTGGCTCATTTGAGCACAGCTATATTTTAACAACTCTCTTCCCCAGGTGGAAATTGACCTAGAAGTGTCCATTTGTAAAAAAAAAATTGAAAAAAATTTTCCATTGTTTCACTTTAAAAAGCATTGCTTTTATTAAACCCAATGTTTAATTTTTCTTGTGATAACATTTTGTTAACCTGTGTAAAAATTAAATTTCAATATGGTTGTAAAAATGCTATTTTTATGTGAATTTAAGTGCAGCCACATACTGTTTTTTAAAACCATATGTTTACCACTAATTTCCTAAAGTTATAATAAAATCCTACAAGTAAAAATCTACTAGAATTTGCTATAAGGCAGACTGTTAAATGATAGAGAATTGTTTCACATTTTAAGCATTGAAATCTTGAGGTATAGTGAGTATATAATACACTATATTTGGATGCCTTTTCACACTTAGGCAGCCTCAGGACTACCAAAATACTTAGGAATTCCAGTACTCAAATATGTTTATGTTTGTAATGTTAAAAGGCATTCCTAATTATTTGAAAAGATATGGCCAAAGTATCAGCTCTACGGACTGCAAGCTGGTGGGGGATGCTGTACTCATGAATGCTTTTTTATTGAATGGTTGGAATCACACGATGTACCACACTTACTAATCTTAAGTAACATTATTTTACACAGCTGTTTAAGTGGTGTTCTTTAGATGAAGTGTGTTCTACTCTGTTCATTGTCTTCAGCTAATTAGGGCTGAATAGGCTTCATATAAATCCTCATTTCATGATAGTTTGATTCTGTGCTTATGTGGGTTCTTGTTTATTGAGTTTGAAATGACAGTTTGCTGTGGAGGAGTTTGAATAATGTATTAATGAAAGATGTTTTCTCATAATTACAAACTAGCATTTGCTCAGGTTTCATTACTGTGTGATAAGGGTTTTTCCTCTAACTTGAAATTCAAAAACTATTATTTCCTCTTCCTTTTGTTGGAAAAGCAGTCTAAACCGGGAACATTTTAACATGGAGTCAGCTGCGAAGACTACCAGATAATTTTGTATTGGAGAAGAGAAAAGTAATGACTAAATTGTGAATTTCAATGCTTTATAAGGTGCCTTTAGAGTCAGCTTTTGCATTATAGGGGCTTGTTAAGAGTCCAGCTAAGATGACCACTTATGGTTTATACAGATCTCACATGTATAAATTAACCTTCTAAGGATATTATTGCATATCCTTTAAAACAAACCCTGTGAAGTTTTTCCTCCCCCTAAAATGGTGCATAATATAAACATAAATGTGTAGTATGCAGATATCATTTATTAGGTAGTTTGTAGCATATAAATTTAGAACATATTTCTTTTTGACAAGGGGTAAACTAAATGCTAATTTACCATTTTATTCTGTCAGTAATAGGCAAGACAAATTTCCTTTTTGGATGACCAGTGCAGAATCATTTCTGAACTTAGAGCAGAAGTTTGAAATAATATAAAAGGCCATTTCAACCTTGACTGGCTGAAATAAACTAATACACTTTTTTCTTAAGTGATTTTTTTCACAATTAGCGGTTGAAAGTCTAGTTTGTTAACGCACTATTTCTAGTGAGAAATGCTCGTTATTTGAAGCATGGGAGTGAAATAGTGTGAGATGGTGGTGGTGAGTGCTTCTCTCATATTACTTTAGGTACTTGGACTGGTGCAGACTTGATTCATTTTTCATGCCTGCTTTTGAACTGTTAAATGTTAACTGTTAAAAATCCAAACCATTCTGTTTCTTGTAATTAGAAAATAGCCAAATTCACTGTAGAGCTCTTCAACTATTTATGAAGAGCTCTCCTGCACTTCCTGAAATTCACTAATACTGACTATGGCAAGAAACCACTTAGCCTATGTTTTGAACAAAAAGGAAATCAGTGTCATGATAAAATTCTACATGTTAAGAGAATTCTTGTAGGCTTTAAAAAGATAATATTTTCAGTTAGGTTTAATAAATATGTTATGCAAGGAGGCAGATCAGATGAATGTCTTGTAGCAGACAAAAATTTTAAATGGTGTTAGACTTGAATTCATCAGTTAATTGTTTGAATGAGGGTGGGTGGGTAGAAGAAAAAATTACTGTTAGTGTTTCTTAAGGAAAAAGATGTGAATCCCAGCCTTATTTCAGGGAAGCCTTTGAAGCTATGATGGACATAAGTCTAAATGTATGTATGTTTCATTATATTGCTCTTAAGACTACTGAGGTGGCAGTTTAATTCTTAAAAACAATAAAATGGAAGCATAAATACTATTTTGCCTAGATGAGTTTTTACCTAATGATGACACATTTGGGAAGATGCAAAAGTTTACATGTTTACTTTGATATTTATTTCTACAGTAAAATCAGGTTTGCCTTTTTAAAAAGATTAAAACCATGAAGTTATATATTTGGCATGTTTGTTCAGAGCATAATATGGTATTTGGAGAAAGATCTTACAAAGATCATAAACTGGCGTTGTGAAAATCACTTGCTCAAAATTGTTTACTCATCAGATGTAACTGAATTATATATAGAAAAGATATTTGAACCTGTTTTAAAAACACAATAACTGGCTATTTACTGTTTGAGATACACAGAACTACCTGCTTTACAGCTTTGTTGTGACTGATATGTTTGGAGAATGTCTTTTTACATCTTTCAGGAAAAGATACAGTCCTGTCTTTGGAGTTTGTGTGTGTCTCTGTCTTCCTGGGGATTAAAGCCAGGGACATTCTACCTCTGAGCTACACCCCCAGCCTATTTTATTTTTTAATTTGGGAACGGGGCCTAAGTTGCTGAGAGTCTTGCTAAGTTCCCGAGGCTGTCCTTGAACCCACGATCTTCCCTTTTCATCCTCCCAGCTAACTACTGGGATTACAGGAGTATGCCATCATGCCTGGCTTTTTATAAAAGTAATTTCTGTGTGTATGTATGGTATTGGGATTTGAGCCCAGAGGCATCCTCCCTCTGAACTACACCCAGCCCCCCCCCCCTTTTTTTTTAATGGGCTAAGTTGCTGAGCTGGCTGTAAACCTACAATCCTGTCTCAGCCCAAGTACTGGGATAACAGGTGTGTGCCACCATGCCAGCTACTCACATATTTTTTTTTAAGTACATGAAAAAGATCCACAAGTACCTACAACAAAATATTTCTCAGATTAGTCATTGAATTAGTAGATTGATGTCAGATGAAGTTTGACATAAACATTCTGAAGTGAACTTTGTTGACTGATTTGTAAGTAATTTGTTGAATTATAGCCTAGAAACCAACCAGAATTTACTCTCATAGATGCATAATCTGATAAAGCAGTATTGGGTATATTAAGTTTAAAGAAGAGTGGGGGTAAATCAGATTAAATAGTAGTGCTACTAATAAAAACTGATTTGGCTTTTCAAACACCTTGTTTTGATTTATGACCCCTTCAGTTTTCCATCACTGAGGAAAAATGCTTCAAGGCAGGATGCTTAATATAACACTTCAGTGTTAAATTGTTCCATTTCCCAATCTTTAAAAATGTATTTTTAGGCATTTATAGAATCACAGGATTGAGATGAACAATAAGTCTTGGGTTCTTACACTTGGACAGGCTCATCTTTTTGGAAAAATCATTTTAAAGTATTACATTTTTTAAAATGTACTGGGGGTGGCACACAGGGACCCTTTACATCCAAGCTATACCTCTCCCTCCCTTTTCTCTCTCTCCCTCTCCCCTCCCCTTCCCCCTCCCCCTCTCTCCCTCTCCCCTCCCCTTCCCCCTCCCCCTCTCTCCCTCTCCTCTCTCCTCTCTCTCCTCTCTCCTTGGTGGTACTGGGGATGGAACCCTTCTACCTCCGGGCTATACTCCCAGACCTATTTTTTATATTTTATTTGGAAACAGGGTCTCTTAAGCCAGACTGGCTTTGAACCTGCTGCTATCCTCCTTTCTCCGCCTCCTAAGCATGTGGGGATTATAAGTGAGCTCCGCCACGCTTGGCCCCTATCTCTTTTTTTGTTTTGAACTCACGAAGTTGCTGAAGCTGGCCTCGAACCTGTGATTCTGTCTCAGCTTTCCAAGTACTGTTATTACATATATGTACCACTACACCTGGCTTAAAATGGTCCTTTTTTTTTTTTTTTTTTTTTCTTTTTTTTAGGTACTAAGGATTGAACCCAGGGACATTCTACCTCTGAGCTCCACCCTCAGTCCTATTTTTTATTCTTTATTTTGAAACAGAGTTTCACTAAGTACCTGAGGCTGGCCTCAAACCTGCGACCCTCCTGTCACAGCCTCCCAAGTACTGAGATTACAAGCTTGGGCCACCATGCCTGACTAAACAGTTATATTCTATGACCTAAGAATATCCCATTTCTATTCTTAGTAAGCACCAGTCTTTATATTGCACTTAAGCTCATTTTCTATTCCTCTGCCTTTAAAATTGTCCTTCCTTCAGGTTGCAAAATCTGCTCCCTTTTATTTTTCTTTCTGATATTTTAAAAACTTTTATGTCTTGTTTTATTTATTTTTTATTTTTGGTGGTACTGGGGTTCCTGCAAGCCCTTCTACCCCCGGGCTACACTCCCAGACCTATTTTATACTTTTTTATTTAGAAACAGGGTCTCTTAAACCAGTGCGGCGCGTGATCCTCCTGTCTCCGCCTCCCAAGCGCGGGGATTACAAGTGTGCGCCACCACACCCGGTTTATGTCTTGTTTTAAATGTTGTGCTCGTTTTCAGTTACACAAGTATTAAATATTTTGGAAAAATGTAATATTACAAATAAGTAATATTACAAATAAGGATGAAGATCTACTTCACCTTTCTTTGACTACTTTGCCAATGAATTTCCTCTGATAAGTCCTGTTATAACTTTGACCTGTATGTTTGATTCGTAATTGTTTTAGTTATAGATCTGACAACTAAATAGGCTCTTTAATTCATGCTGAATGTAGTATTTCATAATCTATATTAAGAAATTATATGCTGAGCTCCTATCATGTGGGATATAAAGATTCAGATATTTATGCACTGGATATATTTCTAAACATTTGAGATGCACTGTCTTGAGAGACAAAATGTGTAAGTGTAATTAAAGTGTATACTCTGTTAGAAATGCAATACAATCCTATGGAAAAAAGAGTAAGGATAATCATAGTAGTAGCATTTTAAATAGAATAGGCTACACAGAACTCATTGAAAATAGAACATTTGAG
The DNA here is from genome assembly GCF_963383645.1 of Muscardinus avellanarius. NCBI lineage: Eukaryota > Metazoa > Chordata > Mammalia > Rodentia > Gliridae > Muscardinus > Muscardinus avellanarius. Next base: position 43,766,715 of record NC_137795.1, on the reverse strand, counting down.
CCAGGCATGGTGGTGCACGCTTGTAATCCCCGTGCTTGGGAGGTGGAGACAGGAGGATCATGCAGGTTCGAAGCCAGCCGCGCTGGCTTAAGAGACCCTGTTTCCAAATAAAAAAAAACATAAAATAGGTCTGGGAGTGTAGCCCAGAGGTAGAAGGGCTTCCAGGAACCCCAGTACCACCAATCAATCAATCAATAAATAAAAATAGAACATTTGAGCAAGGATATTAAGTAGGTGAAACTCACCTAGATAACACAGGGCAGAGCTTTCTTAGTGCACACTCTAAAGGTCTAGAAGGGGATTGTATCTATCATCTTTGAGAACTAGCAAGGAGACTGGAGTGGAACGAAAAGAGTAAAAGGAGGCCAAGGGTTAGGGGTTTAACCCAGTGGTAGGACATTATTAGCATGCACAAGGCCCTGGGTTTGATCCCCAGCACCACAAAAATAAATAATTTTAAAGAGGCAATGGAGAAATCATAGGACTTCTAGGTCATCATACATTTTTTGACCCTATGTAGGAAGTCATTGTCGCATCCTGAGCCAAAAAAATGGAATGATCATTCAGGCCCTTGTGTTGAGAAATGACTAGGGAGGTAAAGATGGAAGAAGGCCAGTCAGAAGGGTGTATAACTTATATTAGAGATAATGGTGATAGCATTGTATTAATCGGGTGACTTGTGAAATGATATACACCTATATAAATATGTGTAGAAAATTAAACACGTTAGATGTGGATATATAATAATGAACAAAATGCCTATGGTCCTTGACCTACAAGCTCATATTCTAACTTATCTAGGAATTGTCCTTGATAGTCATTCCTAAATTTTTCTCAAAATATTTTCTTAAAGGCTTTTTCAAAGTGTAGTGCGGAAAAAATTGCCTTTAAAAATGTATAACCAAGAGTCAGGCATGGTGGCGCATGCTTGTAATCCCAGTGCTTGGGAGCTGAGACAGGAGGATTGCACAGGTTCGAAGCCAGCCTCAGCTACTTAGTGAGGCTCTCGGCAATTTAGTAAGACCCTATTTCCAAATAAAATATTAAATTTTAATATTTAAGGTTGGAGTATAGCTCAGAGGTAGAAAGCCTCTGGGTTCCACCCCCAGTACCACACACACACACACAAAAAGTATAACCAAGCCAGGTGTGGTGGCACACACTTGGATTCCAAGTACTGGGATTACCAGTACTTAGACCTTGTTTATAAATAAAGAATAAAAAATAGTGATGGGGGGTGTAGCTTGAGGTAGAAATGTCCCTGGGTTCAATTCCCAGTACCGCAAAAAAAGTATAACCAAATATACACAAAATTATAATAAGAGAAATATTAAATGTATTTAATTCTGAACATAACACATTTTCCAATAGCTTTCTGGTTATACTTAATTGTATAATTCTAAATTACTAACTTTGGGACAAGTTTACAGAATATACCATTATTATTCCTGAATTTAGTTCTGCCTTATAATAGGTCAATTTTGACATTTTTATTTCTTTGGGGAGGCAATTATTTTTCTTAATAATTTAAGAGCTCTGGAGTCAGTCTCTTTGGACAAAATTTCTGTAACTATAGAATTTATAGTTTCCATATCTTCATTGGGTCTTTTGCTTTTCTTAAAAAAAAAAAAGAGGTTAATCATAGTGCCTACCTATGGGGGCTATTTTGAGAATTGTATGATAATGTATTTTTATATTATAGTCAATAGAATTTCATGATATATTTTTCATGTAAGCAGCTTGAAGGATGGAGTTGTCAATTCACAGAGGCAGAAAAGATGCTGGCAGAGCACATTAATAGTTGCAGGTCTAGCTGGGCGTGGTGGTGCACGCTTGTAATCTAAGATTTTGGGAGGCTGAAACAGGAGGATCTGGGTTTGTGGCCAGCCTCGGCTACTTAGTGAGGCTCTCCACAACTTGGTGAGATCCTGTTTCAAAATAAAGAACAAAAGCAGGGCGTGGTGGCACACGCTTGTAATCCCCTTGCTTGGGAGGCGGAGACAGGAGGATCACACAGGTTTGAAGCCAGCCTCGCTGGCTTAAGAGACCCTGTTTCTAAATTTAAAAAAAAATGTAAAAATAGGTCTGGGAGTGTAGCCCAGAGGTAGAAGGGTTCCATCCCAGTACCACACACACACACACACACACACACACACACACAAAAAAAAAAAAAAAATAGGGCTGGGGTGTAGCTCGAGGGTAGAATGGGCCTTGGGTTCCATCTCCAGTACTGAAAAAAAAAAAAAAGAGTTGCAGGTCAACAGATCAATTTCAATGTGGTGAAATCCATGTGGAGATGCAAAAAAGAGATTAATTATCCTTCTCTATTCCTGTTCATGCAGTGTAGTCAGGCTTGCATTTAAAACATTTATATTTCTGAGTTAAGCTATTGTATTAAGCAAGACTATATGTCAAATGCTTAATTGTAAAATAATTATAAAGATAAACTGCTCAACGTGTATTAGCTTCAACCTTTCTGAATTTCAGTAATGTGTGTTTGTCTCTACCTGGAATATTCTCTCTCCCTGTTATTTCTTCTCCCTTTCAATCTTGGCTCTACTTTAAGTAAGTTTTATTTCTGTCTTCCAGCATGGTCTCTTAACCTCTTCCTAAATCAGTATCACATTTCTATGATTGTAAATAATTTCTGTTATTTGTTCTGAGGCAGACAAGCAGAAGCCCAGGCCCACTTCTTCTCTTATTCAAAGTATAGGTACCTTAGAAGCCCAGAAGAAAAGAAGCATATAAGGATGGGGTATAAGTGAACCTCTGAGATGGGAAGGTTGCAGGTATGGTGTTGTGGGCATGAAAACTGGAAAGCCTGTCCCTGTGGTGTTGGTTGGCAAGAATATAGGTTGCAGCCACAATCCTCTGTGAAGCCCTTGCCCCACTCCCAAGCTCAGTGGTCACTTAGACTCCTGCTTTTGATTTCTACTCTCTCTCTTTAATGAAGAAAAAGCTCTTACCATGAGATTTATATTTTATAACTATGTGTATGTATTTTTCTCCTTAAAATTCACAGGGTACATGAAACTCTACAAGGTGTCTTTGACTCAGAAAGTTTAAGAAACAAGGCAGGTGCTATGGTACCCACTTGTAATCCTAGTACTTGGGAGGCTGAGACAGAAGGATTGCAAGTTCACTGCCAGCTTTAGCAACTTCATGAGGCCCTCCACAACTTACTGAGACCCTGTTTCAAAACAAAATGAAATAGGGCTCAGGGTAGAATGCCTCTGGGTTCAATTCCCAGTACTCCCATCCACCCACAAAGTTTAAGAGCACGCTTAACACCTGCAAGTGATTTCAGGTGTAGACAAATGCCCCTGTAACTGTCTAGATGGGCTTCCCGCCGCATCTTCAAAACGACTGTCCCTCAGATGGTCAAATCCTGTGAATACTTGTTCTGAAGGCAGGTGATTCATACGCGGGAAATTAACGTTTCTACCACATTCTCTCTTCACCTACATAATCCTTTATGACTTTATCCCATGTTATGGAGACCCGTTGGTATTCCTGGCTTAACACTTGCACCTGCATTGCTTCCAGCTGGTTCCTGATACAGGCCCCCCAAAAGTAAGCTCAGCAGGATCATAGTTCGTCATTGGGTCTGTCGTCAGCATCAGCGCCATCAGGAACGGGAGTGCAGAGTCCTCATCCTCATTTTTTCTTTCAGAAATCACAAGCGTGGGGGTCTGGGGGTCTGGAGATCTGCAACTGCTGTCCAGGTCTGTTCAGAACTGGAAACCACCATCACGTTGAGAATAGGCGATTCATGGTTTGACACCTGCAACTTTAAGGGCTGAGGGAGTACTGAGGATAAACTTGGTATGGTCCCTCCCACCTGGGGTCTAGACTAGCCTGCACTGGGACTTTTATCCAAACCCACTCTCTCGGACTCCAGAAGTATAAAGAGTCTTGTACCATTGGGAGAAGACGCAGATTTAAACATTCTTTGGCAGTGTTAGTTAGGGCTTTTAAGAATCTCTGGAGGCAAATTTCCCTGAACTCTCAGATGTCCCCTGAGTCCCTCAGGAGTAATGGAGGAAGATGCTTGAATAGGATTTCAAAGGGGGAGTACCCACACTTGTGGGGAGTGCAGTCCATCCTAAACAATACAAGCAGTAGAATCTCTGACCAGGGAAGGCCTGTCTCTTAGCAATGTTTGGATACACTTTGCATTGGTACAAGGCATATGTATGTTCTGCTGTGTCATACATATTCAGGGATAAAGACACAAAATTACAAACTGGAACCTAGTCTCAGCAATGGAGCCACCAGTAGCTCAAATACAACTCACAGCAACACCAATTTCCCTGGCAGACTTAGAAATCAATGCTCCGTGCTTTAAAGTATCCAGCAAAGCCTTACCATCTCAAGCAAACCCACTATGCCTGTCTCTGTCTGAGACTCAGTGATGGCCTACCAAAGCTGCTGAGCTTTGTTTGCTGTTTCTCATAACTTTCATAGAACTTTTCAAATTCCTCTCCCCAAACCTCATCCAAGATGAGGACACTCATTGGACACATCAAAAACCAGTCCTAATAAGTCTCCAGTCACTTGCCATTGCTTTTCAACTTGGCCAGAGGATTGGGGATGGCACCTTTATGCAAACTCCAGGTTAGTCCCACTGCCCTGGACACCTGCCTAATGCCCCCACCAACAACAGCTGGGCTTTTGTCTGACCTGATGCTCATTGTGACCCTGAATCTCAGGGTGACCTCCTCAGGTGGGGCTCGGGACACCCCTTGGGCCCTCTCTGAGCAAGTGGGGAAAGCTTCTACCCATCCCCCAGAGATGCAGACATGACCAGCAGACACTGGCACTGTATTTGTATGTCTGTAAAGTCCATCTCTGAATGTTCAAACAGGACCCTGCTTCTGTGACAACAGTGGGGGTCGGGGTCCCTGCCTAGGATTACCTTGCACACACCACAGACAGGCCTTCTATGGATGCACAGAACAGCAAAGGCATAGTGAGAGTTGGTACAAACCTTCTCCCGTTTGCCCTCTGCGAAGAAGAATGCCTACAGCTCAGCTTTCTGGGCAGACAGGTGGGCAGGCAGTCCCCGCCCCTGTGTGATCTTGTCTTACTGAGCACCTGGTGTGACATTCTCCTTGCCTACGGCTTCCATCTGTAGAAAGCTCCATTGCATCATGAATGGGTTCTCCCTCCTCTTCAGGTAGGTATGTGGTTGGGTTCGGGGTTTGAATGGTTTCCACCCGAATGTGGGGTTCCCCCTAGCGTCGGGCTGCTCGTCCCTCAGTCCAAGATCTCTTCATTCAGCGGCTGGTGGTCCTGTCCAACAGGGAGGCGACCCGGTGCGGCACCCCAGTGGCAATTCTGCCCCAAAGTTAATTTTTCTGCTTCCTGCACTAGCACCACTGTGGCTGCCAGCGCCCGCAGGCAAGGAGGCCACCCTGAGGCCACTGGGTCCAGCCAGGTGTAGACAATGCCCTTTGAACTGACCAGGTGTGCTTCCCACCACATCCTCAAAATGACTGACTCCTCAGATGGGCAAATCCTTGTTCTGAAGGCAGGTGATACACGTGCAGGAAATTAACTTTTCTATCACACCTTCTAGCTTTGTCATTTTTTTTTTTTTTTTTTTTTTTTTTTGGTGGTACTGGGGTTCCTGGAAGCCCTTCTACCTCCGGGATACACTCCCAGACCTATTTTATATTTTTGAAACAGGGTCTCCTAAGCCAGCGCGCACGGCTGGCTTCGAACCTGTGTGATTCTCCTGTCTCCGCCTCCCAAGCACAGGGATTACAAGCGTGGGCCACCATGCCCGGCTAGCTTTGTCATTTTAAACCCCACATCTGCCAGGCGTGGTGGTGCACGCTTGTAATCCCTGCACTTGGGAGGCGGAGACAGGAGGATCGCGCAGGTTTGAAGCCAGCCGCGCTGGCTTAAGAGACCCTGTTTCCAAATAAAAATATAAAATAGGCCTGGGAGTGTAGCCTGGAGGTAGAAGGCCCCTGGGTTTCATCCCCTGTAGCACCAAAAAATAATAGTAATAATAATAATAATAAACCCCACATCAGTTTATGCAATTTTCATACTAAGAAGGGGGAAATAAAGATTTGCTTCAAAAGCTAGTTATAATTACACATTTAGCATTAGAAGGATTGTGTCTTAATCTGAATAGAAGTTTAGATGTTATAAAAAGTTGGAGTAGACCAGGCATGGTGGTACATGCTTGTAATCCTAGTACTTGGGAGGCTAAAACAGTAGGATTAGGGTTTGTAGCCAGCCCCCACAATTTATTGAGACTCTGTTTCAAAATAAAAAATAAAATAGAGCTGGAGGTATAGCTGAGAGGTAGAATGTCCCTGGGTTCCACCTCTAGTACCCTTACACACAGGAGTTGGAATGGTTATTTGGGAGGCTGAGACAGGAAGATCACAGGTTCAAGGTCAATGTAGTAACTAAGCAAGACCTTGTTTCAAAATAAGAAAATAAAATGGGCTGGGGCTATAGCTCAGAGGTAGAATGCTCCTGGATTCAATCCCCAGTGTCTGTCTGTCTCTCTGTCTCTGTCTCTGTCTCTGTCTCTCTCTCTCTCTCTCTCTCTCACACACACACACACACACACACACACACACACACACGCGCGCGCGCGCGCACACATTCTGGGGTGGTAATCATAAAACTTGAGCAAAAAAGTCTTGGTACAGAGATTTTGTTAAAAGAGTCTCATGTAGCTGTTTTCAAGTCAGACCACTGTAAAAAAAAAAAAAAAGAACCCACAGCAAGCATATTTCAGAAAGCTAACAATGAATTTAATAAAACAAGACATACCTGCTGTACAACTGAATTTTTTAAAGTGAAGACATATTAGCATGACCTGTATACATTATGAGATTCAAAGCAGTGATGTAAATGCACTGCAAAACATGATACATAAAGGTAGTGACTTGGGTGAAATCTGACAGTGCTACAAAAATACACATAAGCAAAATTTTCTTCCTTTGATAAATCTACAAGGTATAAAATTAGAGTATTTACATAATTTTATACTATATATGTGAAAAATATAACACACTAGAGCAATCTTGTTCCAACATTTGAAACATAATTCTGTCAAATAAAAATATTCTTCAATCCAGGCATGGTGGTGCATGCTGGTGATCCCAGTACTTTGGAGGCTGAGACAGGAGGATCCTGCAGGTTCGAAGCCAGCCTCAGCAGCTTAGTGAGGCTCTCAACAACTTAGTGAGACCTTGTTTCCAAATAAAATATAAAATGGTCGGGGGTGTAGCCCAGAGGTAAAAAGCCCCAGGGTTCCATCCCTAACACCACATATGAAGTTATCACTAACTTTCTGGGTACAAAGTTCTTTATGTGACAGTCAGATAAGGATCCCTCTGAATTATGTTGATTAGAATTTTGTTTCAACTGGTACCTGGAAGAAGAAAAAGTTCTTATTTAAATAAAAAGATTTGTTAAGTTCTGTCTCTTTCAATAATAATAATATCTTAGAAGCTAGTATTTACCAATAATTATTTTTTGTCTTAAATCTTGTCATAAACTCTATTGAGCAAAATACCTTTTATTGCTACTTGAAGAATACACATGTATGTGATATCATACTTCATATGTGTGTTTTTCAAAGAGGTACTTTATTGAGCTGGGTGTGGTGGCACACCCTTATAATCCCAGTACTTAGGCCCTCTGCAATTTAGTGAAACACTGCTTCAAAAATAATGAATAAAAAATAGGGCTGGGGATGTATCTCGGAGGTAGAATGCCCCTGGGTTAAATTTCCAGTACCAAAACAAACAAACAAACAAACAAACAAAAAACACTTTATCAAAATAAATGCCATGTATTGTAGCAATATATTTCTTTTCTTTCTTTTTCTTTTTCGTGGTGCTGGGGGTTGAACCCAGGGGCTTACTACCTCTGAGATATACCCCTAATCTCTTTAACTTTTTATTTGGAAACAGGGTTTTACTAAGGTGCTGAAAGCCTTGCTAAGTTGCTGAGGTTGGCTCGAACCTGCAATACTCCTGTCTCAGCCTCCCAAGTACTCGGATTACAGGTGTGCACCAGAGCATCCAGCTTGTATCAGTCTATTTCTTCATGTTTGTTTTAGGGTTCACACAAGCTCTGATGGGTCATATTGTGCTAGCCAGCCACATTCTGCTTTTATCTGCAGTCACCACTGGAGGCCTATCAACCCAACTGCTGACTTACCTTCCTCTAAGCAAAGCCCAGAGCTGGTGTTAAATGTTTCTTTTTTTTTTTTTAATATGAGAATTCAAAGTACAACATGGTACTGACTATACTTTGAAAGACAATTAGTTCTGAAGCAGGTATCAGATTTAAATGCTCTTCTTATGCTTTATCTCTTAGTACTTGGTGACAATTCTGAAGCCCGCTACTGGGGAAAGGTTTCTGGTATGTGTTTTTTTATAGGTTACTCAGGCCAAGTGCTGAGTTTGGGTCTCTGGGATCCAGTGCTGGGAGGTAGGACCATGGTTAAAAAAAAAATTTAAGCTCTCCTCTCATCTCTGGTCTCTCTAGCTTTCCGGAATAACCTTTTCATTTAATCTTTGCTACTTGATATTACTCTTTGGTCCAGGTTACTTTAAATTATACTTTTTTTTTTCATTTGTAATCTACATTCCTTTTCACTGTTCTTAGACCTTTCTTCAGTTAAGAGAAATATTGCCACCCACCTCCTGTACCTGAACACAGTCATTATGACACTTTCTCAGGACCCTCCTTCCCTTAGCCTTTCACCAAAGGACAGAGGCAGGGTACTATAGTGAAGAGAACACACCCACCGTTATAGAGATCTTGGCTCCATTTGCTGTTACTTGGTATGTAGCCTTAAAAAAATTAGTTAAACTCTCTGAGCCTGTTTCTCTTCATTTGTGATATGACACTATCTTCTCTGCGCTTCATCATAAGCAGTGGGATAATGAGTGTAATGCAGTTTCCACACGCCTGGCCTATCACAGAAACCCATCTTGATCTTACATTCTGCTTTTCCCAAACTAGAGACATTGCCTTAAAGGACTGAATGTCTTAGAAATGAATGATCTAAGCTGGGTGGTGCATTCCTGTAATCCTAGTGTTTAGTGGGGGCTGAGATAGGACGGTTGTAAGTTAGTCGAAGCAACTTAGGAAGACTCTCAGCAATTTAGTGAGGTGCTGTTTTCAAATAAAAAATAAAATGGGTTGGGGGTATAGCTCGGAGGTAGAGTGAGGGTTCAATCTCCAGCAGCACAAAAGAAAGAGAGAAAGAAAGAAGGAATGAAAAAAGAAAGGAATGAATGTCCTGGAATAAAATGGAATTATCCAATTAAGTGATTAATTGGTAACTCACCTTTGTAAAAAGAAAGGAGCTTAATGCCAAGCAAGGCGCTGTGCTAGGGTCTCCCCACACACCTGGATATCAGGAGGTGCGTAGTTTCTCAGCACCACCGCTAACTCTACTTGCAAGGGGAAATAGCAATATCTCCCCTGCCTTGTGTATTACTACATAGCCAGAATAAGATCATGACTGTAAATAGTTTGAAAATAAAGACAAGTTCAATATTAATAGAGATCTACTATTGCTATTTTCCACCCTAAAAACAAACAAACAAATAAACAAACAAAAAACTGGCCAGGCGTAGTGGCGCACACTTGTAATCCCAGCATTCGGGAGGCGGAGACCAAAGGATCGCGGTTCATGGACAGCCTCAGCTACTTAGCGAGGCCCTCTGCAACTCAGTGAGACTCTGTTTCAAGAAATAAAAAAGGCTAAAAAATAGGACTGGGGGTGTAGCTTGGAGGTAGAATGCCCCCCTGGGTTCTATCCCCCGTACTAAAAAACAAAACAAAACAAAACAAAACAAAAAAACTGGTCTGAGTTTATTTTTTTCAAAATTCCCTGTGAGATTGGTTGGCATTTTTTCTGTTTTCTAAAAATAAGATACACAGGCTTAACAAGTAGGGGACTTTGCACCATACTGTCTCACCTGACATTCCCGATAACGCAATCCTCCATTTGTATTTATGGTGAAATCAAATTTCATTTCTTTTTCCTGGGAAAAAGAGAATGAAAATATGGGTGAGGGGCAAATTTTTTAAGATACTGAAATATAAAGGAAATTTTAAGAAGTGCAGATGGTTGGTTACAAGTGTATATGTCATCAAAGAGCTGGTACCTGGCTGGAATAAGACTTTGAGGTGCTGTAATCCTTCTTCATTAAAATATGCAAAACGGCATCATGAATTGTTAAGAAAAATATTGAGTCCTTGACTTCGTTGTCAAAAAATTCGCACCGAGCAAGCTTCTCAATGAAATCATCTGAAGAGATAAAAGAACCCATGACATGTAAGAAGAAGTAAGCAGCCACAGGTTTCCTCTTAAGTCTGGTGATTTGAAATTCTTTTTGCAAATGTGCATTTATTTCATTGACATCTGGTTAAGTGTTTGTGGGTTGCATTGGTACATGGACTGTATATCACTAGTGCAATGTCTTCTGGAGCTCAAGGACATCTTTCTAATAAACATATGTATTTAATGCCCTAATGAAAAAAGGAAAAGTTTCAAATAAGAAAAGTTGTTCCCAGAAGAAAATCAATCTACTTTTATTTAGGCAGGAGCCTAGTGAGTTCATCTTTCAACCAAATGACTAGAACATTAAGTCTGATCTATTATTAAGAATCTGGATTCTTCTAAAATAGGAGCACATGTTCATAGAGCAGCATTTGTTTGCAGACTACGGGCTCACATCTTCAATGTGCAAAACTCTGGCTGGGTAATAAAGAGGATCAAAAAGTAAATTAAATCTGAATTTTGTCCTCAAGGAAGATAGAACACATATAACTGTAGTACTGAAAGGAAAAAGTGTTACAAAATAACGAGGCCAAGGCAAAGTCGACCTTTTTTCTATTATTATTTTCTTAGTTTTAAAAATAAAGCCTAGCCGGGCGTGTGTTACATGCCCATAATCCCAGTACTTGGGAAAGATCCAGGTTCAAGATCAGCCTCAGCAACTTAGAAAGACTCAGCAACTTAGAAAGACTCTTAACAATGTGATCATCTCTGACCACTAATGTAAAATAGTACCAGTTGGGCATTGGAGTGCACACCTGTGATACCAGTACTTGGGAGGCTGAGACAGGAGGACCGCAGGTTCACAGCAAGCCTGGGCAATTTAGTGAGGCCCTCCATAACTTAGGAAGACTTTGTTTCAAAATAAAAAATAGCTGGGCATGGTGGCACACGCTTGTAATTCCCGCGCTTGGGAGGCCGAGACAGGAGGATGACGCAGGTTCGAAGCCAGCCGCGCTGGCTTAAGAGACCCTGTTTCCAAATAAAATTTAAAATAGGTCTGGGAGTGTAGCCTGGAGGTAGAAGAGTTCCATCCCCAGTACCACCAATAAATAAATAAATAAATAAATAAAATAGGGATGGAGGGTGTAGCTCAGACGTAGAAAGCCCCTGGGTTCAATCCCTAGTGCCACTAAGTAAACAAAAACAAATAAATAAATAATAGTACCAGCCAGGTGTGGCAGCACATAACTGTAATCCTAGTACTTAGTGAAATCCTGTTTGAAAATAAAAAATAAAAAGGGCTGAGGTACAGCTCAGAGGTAGAAAGCCCCTGGGATTCAATCCACGGCACCACAACAAACAAACAAACAAACAAACAAACAAACAAACATTCCCCATTGCTCCATATCCCTTACTCTGTTCTGTTCTTCACAACACTATCACTGTCTGAAATATGGTTCTATTTTTGTACTCTGTGGCTTCCCCATGAGACTGCAAGGTGTAAGAGCTTGTCACTCACTGCTAGATTCCCACCCTGAGCAGTGACTGACCACTAGGCGTTGCTCAGTGAGTCTTAACTGAATGTCTGTCATGTTGTAGGAACTGGGCAAGTGACAGGGAATAAGAAGGCAAGCCAGACCCATGGCCTGCCCTGGAAGAGATTATAGCCTTGTGGAGCACAGGTACAGAACTGCAGAGAGCAATGCAGAAGGTATGCATTCTGCAGATGCCAGCAGTCTGGAGCCCAGGGAAGGAAGGAAGCTTTCACAGTTATTGTTGGGAGAATTCTGAAAGGAATTTTCTAATCAGATGAGGAATTATTCAAGGGATGGTCAACCTAGTTAGAAAGGTCTTCTGTAGGGCCTTCTGGAGCTGGGGGAGAAAAGACAAGGATCTGGATGAAGGCTGTGGAAACAGAGAGGAAGACACTGGCTTAAGACAAAATATTCCTAGGACTCGGTGGCTACTGGCTGTAGAGGGACGGGGAAGGGGGGAACTAAAGATGGTTCTGGGGCTTCTGGTTGGGCAGCTGGGTAAGTACTGACATGATGACTGAGATAGGGAAGAAAAAGTGATAGTTGAGGGAGGAAGGGATATATACATATTTTATATATATAATATATATATATATTATATATATATTTTGTATTTTTGTGGTACTGGGGATTGAACTCAGGGATATTCTACCTCTGGGCTATACCCCCAGTTCTATTTTATTTTTTATCTTGAAACAGAGTCTAAGTTGCTGAGGGCCTTGCTAAGTAGCTGAGTCTGGAGTTGAGCCTGTGATCCTCCTGTCTCAGCCTCCCAAGAATACACACACACACACACACACACACACACACACACACACACAGTTTTTTTTTTTGGTGGTACTGGGGTTCCTGGAAGCCCTTCTACCTCCGGGCTACACTCCCAGACCTATTTTAACATTTTTATTTGGAAACAGGGTCTCCTAAGCCAGTGCGCGCGGCTGGCTTCGAACCTGCGCGATCCTCCTGTCTCTGCCTCCCAAGCGCGGGGATTACAAGCGTGCACCACCACGCCCGGCCACACATACAGTTTTGAATATGTACATCTGAGATGCCTGAGGACATCTAGATGACTGGAAGCCAAGCACTGCAGCTCAGAAGAAAGGTCTGGGCTGGAGGCATAGTTTGGGGGTTCATCAACATGTAGATAACATTTGAAATCATATGTACGTAGGATATTGACTAGGACGGGTCCATGGAACTAGAACTAAAGAGTTTAAGGCTGAAGATGGACTGACTGCTAAGGGGTCAAAAACTGAGAAGCCACTAGAGAGGAAGGGTGTGAATGAGAAGAACAGGCTTGCAGAGTCACGGCAGGGAACTGAAGAGACAAAAGCGAAAGAAAGGGTCAAATGTTCAGGAGGCCTTTAATCTTGACAAACTGGATATTACTAGCCAGTCACCTTGGCAGGTGTGGTCCTTCAGCCAGGGGAAGCCAAAGTCTAGTTGTGATTGGCTGAGGAAAGAATGCAAGGGAGGGAAAGAAGTGGGACAGCCCATGAGAGTACTTTTCTAGCAAATTTAGAATGAGAAATAGTTGATAAATTCCCTCCTTTGCTGCCCCTTAAATTAGGGTTCAAATTGTAAAATTCACCTCATTACATATAAACATAACTAAAACATGAAGAACTAAAACATAGGAACTTTTACTGGCTCTGTTGCAAACTAGACTTCCTTCTTAATGGCCATATAATATAGCAGTTCTTTGGAAGAGCTGTCTAGACAGAGCAATGGCATAAGCCTGAGGTGACTGTCAGAATGTAAAATGAAAATAACAAGCTGGGCGTGGTGGTGCATGCTGGTAACCCCAGTTCTGAGACAGGAGGATTGTAGGTTCAAAGCCAGCTTTGGCGAGGCTCTCAGCAGCCTAGTGAAACCCTGTTTTCCAATAAGATTAAATCAAGCTAGGGAGTAGCTTGGAGGTAGAATGCTTTTGGGTTTAATCCTCAATACCAGAAAAAAAAAAAAGGGGGAAAAAAGAAAAGAAAATAAGAAGACTCACCATCAGTTCCAACAATATATACATCTACCTGGATCCTGACAAACTCTTGCAAAATCTGTTAAAAAAAAAAAAGTGCATCTCTCTTAGGGAACAGTTGTATTTGTCAGAAATGTAAAAAGGAAACTATTGTAATTATATCTTATGGATGATATATTACTTTCAGAACCATTTATATTTTGATAAGAAATAATAAACCAGGCGTGGTGGCGCACACTTGTAATCGCAGCATTTGGGAGGCTGAGACCGGAGGATCGTAGTGGTTCGCGACAGCCTCAGCTACTTAGTGAGGCCCTCTGCAACTCAGTGAGTCCCGGTTTCAAAATAAAGAATAAAAAATAGGGCAGGGGTGTAGCTCGGAGGTCAAATGCCCCTGGGTTCCATCCCCAGACCCGCAAAAAAAAAAAAAAAAAAAAGAAATAATAGCATAAGGCAATATTAAAGTTAAAAACAAGGATCCATGACAGCAGGGAAGAAAGTTGAAGGGAAGTAAGAAGTTAAAAATGATTATCCTTGAGGCAAGTATTATGAGGAGGTTTCTGTCTTAAACTCATAAAGCCAACTCTGATTTAATTTTAGCATAGTATCTTTTGTGTGATGACTGGGACTTCTATAGAACTTTCTATCCACATACTGTTGATCAGGTTAGATATGATCATTAATATTATCGCCACCAACAACAAACACTTTTAAAGCCTCCCTGAGGCACTGAACTAAGAACTATGGCTTTAAAAACCAACAAATAAGCCAGACGTGGTGGCACACGCTTGTAATCCCAGTACTTGGGAGCCTGAGATAGGAGGATCGCAGGTTACTCAGCTACTTAGTGAGGCCTTATTTCAAAATAAAGAATAAAAAATAGGGCTGTGATTATGGCTCCAAGTTCAATTCCCAGTATTGCAAAAAAAAAAAAAAAAAACCCCAAAACAAAAACCCCCAAAAACCAATAAGACAATGACAACAAAAACAAAATGTGTGTGTGTGTGTGTGTGTGTGTGTGTGTGTGTGTGTGTGGTGTGTGTGTGTGTGTGTGTGTGTGTGTGTGTGTGTGTGTATTGAACTCAGGGGCATGCTTCTGAGCTACATCCCCAACCCTTTTAATTTTGAATCAGGGTCTCACTAAGTTACTATGTGCTGGCCTAATAAATGTGATCCTCCTGGCAAATTAGTGCAACCACTTTGGAAAACAGTATGGAGGATCCTCAGAAGAATGGGGACAACCCTATCATATGATCCAGCAAAACCACTTCTGGGTATCTACCCAAAAGAATGGAAACCAAACTTCCAAACGAATGCATGCTTATCTATGTTCATAGCAGCACAATTCACCATAGCCAAACTATGGAACCAGCCAAGATGTCCATCAACAGATGAATGGATTACAAAACAGTGGGATATGTACACAACGGAATTTTACTCAGCCAGAAAGAAGAACAAATTATGTCATTTGCAGGGAATGCTTGGAACTGGAGAACATTATGCTAAGTGAGATTAGTCAGTTACAAAAAATAAGAAACCGGATGCTCTCCCTAATATGTGGAAGTGAGGGAGAAAATGGGTCATAGGAGGAACTCTAGATGAAGAGGGAGAAACCATAGATGAGCAAATAAGGCGACCTAACTGAGGGGGGTGGAAAGGGAGAAGAGGGAAATTTTCTAATGTATACGATGTACATTCATAAACATCAAAATCAATCACTAAGCCAAACATGAGAAGGAGGAAGGGTGAAGGGAATGGAGTAGGAATTGGGGAAGGGCTAAATGGGTGATGTGTGCATGTACGCCTCTACTATCTTGTACCTCATTAAGATGTACGATTGCAATGCACCAGTAAAAAAAAATAAAAAAATACTTAAAACAACTGCAAAAAAAAAAAAAGTTCACTGAACACCGTTCATGCTTCCTACCCCCCCAGTCTGTCTATGGAATACTGCAAGATAAAAATTTACCTCTTGCCAGGCGTGGTGGCGCACACTTGTAATCCCCACACTTGGGAGGCGAAGACAGGAGGATCGTACAGGTTCAAAGCCAGCTTTGCTGGCCTAAGAGACCCTGTTTCCAAATAAAAAAATATAAAAATGGGTCTGGGAGTGTAACCCAGAGGTAGAAGGGTTTCCAGGAACCCCAGTACCACACACACACACACAAAAAATTACCTCTCATTAAGTGTGCATTATCTAAAGGAACATCTTTCTATAAATACAATTTTTACCTTTAATGATTGGTTGTTTGCATTTAAAAAAAAAAAGTTACCGTTTTGAGACCCCTCATTGAAGAAACATCCAGAAAGGACACTGCTGAGAAGTCGAGAATGAGGCTGTGGAGGCTGATCCTGGGGACCGCGATGTTGAGAGGGAGATCAGCGTTCCAGTCTATCTGGAAGGGCAGATCTGCAGTGTTGATTGGCTGATCCAGTTCTTCTATGTGATTGTTGTCCAACTCTTCATCGGAATCTTTTAGGCCATCAGCAGTACATATAAAACCTTTCTGCAATAGAGGAAAACAAGCATGGCGTGTGTGTGTGTGTGTGTGTGTGTGTGTGTGTGTGTGTGTATGGTACTGGGGATGGAACTCAGGAACATTCTACCTATGGGCTACACTCCCAGCCCTTTTTATTTTTTAAATTTTGAAGCAGGGTCTCACTAAGTTGCGGAGGCTGCCATCCCACCTACGATCCTCCTCTCTTAATCTCCCAAGTGCTGGGATTATAAACGTGCCCCACCACGCCCAGCATCGAGCATGATAATTCTGACCATGAAAAATATTGGCTATGTCTATATTGAGGATATAATATAGACCAGGGAGTTTTTAACGCATACGTTCAAAGTTTGGTACAGCAATGGGACAGCAGACACTGTCTTTTGTACTTTTCCCAGGACAACTAAAAAGTTTAAGTAGACCCTCAAATGTACCCATTTTAAAATGACATTAGTTGGCAGCTGGAATGCTTTGTTTATCTGACATTTCACTTTATATGTCTGTATTTATTTATTGTGGTACTAGGATTGAACCCAGGATTATTCTACCTCTGAGATACACCCCCAAACCTTTTTCTTTCTTTCTTTTTTTGTGGTACTGGGGTTCTTGGAAGCCCTTCCACCTCCGGGCTACACTCCCAGACCTATTTTATACTTTTTATTTGGAAACAGGGTCTCTTAAGCCAGCGTGACTGACTTCGAACCTGCACGATCCTCCTGTCTCCGCCTCCCAAGCGCGGGGGTTACAAGCATGCGCCACCACTCCTGGCTCCCATTTTCTTTTTTGAAACACAGTCTAGCTATGTTACCAAGCACTGGCCTGAATCTGTGATCCTCCTGTCTCACCCTCCCAAGTACTGGGATCACAGATGTGTTGCCATCTCAGATCGTTTACGGGAATGGAAATAACACTCTGTGTTGTACTTTTACTAAGTTTTTAGATATAACACGCACAAATGTGGTCAGGCAACTTACAGGTGTCACTTGTAGCAGGCCTTGCTTCTGTAGTTTTCGGATTTTCTTTAAAGCTTTATTGCGTTTGCGCAGAATTCGAAGTGGACTAAAGCCAACCTGAAAAACCAATTGCCGTGTTGCAAGAGTACTGAATATTCTGCTACATATACAACATGGTTCTTATAACTAGCTCAGATGTGTTGAGGTACTAGGGCGTATAATAAGGACATCTGTGATAGCATTTAAAAGTGTTTTTTTTTTTTTTTTTTTTTTTTTGGTACTGGGGTTCCTGGAAGCCCTTCTATCTCTGGGCTACACTCCCAGACCTATTTTTTAAATATTTTTTATTTAGAAACAGGGTCCCTTAAGCCAGCGAGGTTGGCTCCGAACCAGCGCGATCCTGCTGTCTCCGCCTCCCAGGAGCGGGGATTACAAGCATGCGCCACCACGCCCGGCGTTTTAAAAGTGTTTTATACAGCATTGTATCAGACCTATGGTTTGCTTTGCCTGTATATGGTTATCAACATTTCAAATCCTCTATACAGTCCAGGAGTTACAAATGATCCAGGAATGGATTTAAATCTTATTTGTGTCTATTTGTGTTTGGGGGCTCACACAACCTTAGGGGGGATATTTTCTATTTGTTGAGTTTTAAGCGGCACCTAATGAATATTCTTCTCATATATTTTTATTCTACTAAGTTTTATATGATCATATTTTATAAAACTTACATTATCTTGTTTCATAATTTTAGTGTTAATTTAGGGATAAGATTTATTTCCCCCTTAACACAAATGAGTCCTTATTGCTGCAATTTAGCTCTAGAGTAGTAAGAAAGTAGGATCAAATTGTGTAATAAGAAAACTTTGACAGAAAAAATGTAATTAGATGACAAGACCCTGGATTAAGTGAAAAGGGTCACATAGGAAGCCATATTTACCAACTGATCCAGTATTTTTTTATAAAAATAAATACTTGGGTAGAGTAAAATTTTATGCACACCAGATAAATAATAATACAGCTTTAAGATAGCTCCATGCAATGTACAGAGCTGACCAAAAGGTAAATTTCAACTGGGCATGGTGGCTTGTTTCTGTAATCCAGTATTTAAAAGGCTACACAGGAGTATTGCAGGTTTGAGGCCAACCTTAGCAAATTAGCGAGACCCTCAGAAACTTAGTAGTGAGTTTGTTTCAAAGTAAAAAATAAAAAGGAAATTTCTCTCTTTTCCCCTCCCATTACTCTGTTAGGTCGCCTTATTTGCTCATCTATGTTTCTCCTTCCTCTTCTAGAGTTCCTCCTATGACCCATTTCCTCCTTAGCTTCCGCATATTAGGGAGAACATCTGATATTTTACTTTTTGTGACCGACTAATCCCACTTAGCATGTACATGATATACATTCATAAACATATCAAAGTCAATCACTAAGCCAAACATGAGAAGGAGGGATGGGAAAGGGAATGGGGTGGGAATTAGAGAAGGGCTAAATAAGTGATGTGTACATGTATACCTCTACCATCTTGTACTCCATTAAGATGTATGACTTCAATGCACCAAAAAGGGGAGGAGGGGGATATAGCTCAGAGGTAGAAGGCCCCTGGGTTCAATCCTTAGTACCACCTCCACCCTCCCACACACAAAAATGTATATTTTAAGGGTGAGTACTGAGCTTTTATTTCTTAATCTAACCTAAGAGACTGCTTCCTTGTCATCTTTACCAACGACCCAGTACTTATTGTTAAATATTAATTTACAGCTTCTTTCTTGAATCTAATCAATGATTTAGTCAAATTTTAAAACACTCCCTATTATTTCTGAAGCTGATGCCCAAAGAAAATCTGCAGGATAATATCTACTTAAAATCAGCAGCCTAAAACCTTCGGGTAAATAATTTTTATTTTATAAAACCCTTTTATTTTTTATAAAAAAGGATTCTATATTAGACCTCGTCGGAAAAGGCTTATTTTCCATCATACTAATGGGTACCTTATAAGGTAGTTTTACCTGCTCTGGGATGTGGGACATAAAAAACACATATATAATCCAGGCTTGATATACATGAAATCAGTGATCTTCTTGTTAAAGAACAAACATTTCACTTCCAGATACTCAACAGAATTAGAAAAAAAAAAGTTGAACAACCCCAAATCTTACAGCATCAATAAGTTTCTGCTTAAAGAAATTAATGTTTGCAAAGTAGATTGGAGATGGACATCTGAAAATCTTCACTCCTTCTGGCTCATACATCTGTAAGGCAGAGAAGTGACATTAGATGGTGCCCACTACAATTGGATTACTATTATTCAGCAAGTCAAAGACAAAAATGAGTTTCTCTTACATCAGAATAATCTTTTTTATTCTTATAGATGTTGCTCCTTCCAATATTGGCCAGTGTGCTGCATTTTGGACTGTAGGGAAAACAACACCAAATAAATCATTCGTGCATATTTGGTTTTCTTCTAGCATATCAACACAGGTTCACTCTTCAAAATTGGAAAGGCTGGGGAATCATCATGTCACCAGAGACACCCTAAGATGGCAAAGGTCTATATAAGTTTGTCCCTATGGATGATGGGGTCCCTGGTCAAGAACCCAATGAAAATATAAATGAATAAAAGCTCTCAGAGCAATACTAATGTATTTCAGTATCAGTGTATTCCATCACTCAAGGGAAAACCTTAACTGCAATAACAACTTTTGCTGTAGACCTCATTGGTTCCCAAGGATCCTTATTTCTTTTTGCAGTCCTGCCACATAATCGAACATTGGCTAAGTGACCACAGCGTGGTGATATTACATGACAAAAATTTAAAAAGCAGAATCATGAATGGCTATTTAGAATCAAGAACTTCAAATTTTGTGGAATTTTAGGACCCAGAGTTGCTTTTGAGAAATTTTCCAATCCAGCCCCGAGTTGTTAATTTGTTTTTGCAGAGCTGGGAATTGAACTCAAGGGCATTCTACCTACCAGCTATATCCCCAGCCCTGTTTTTTATCTTTTATTTTGCAACAGGGTCTCAGTAAGTTTCAGATGTCCTCACTAAGTATTCAAGGCTAGCCACGAACCTGCGATCCTCCTGTCTCAGCCTCCCAAGTACTGGGATTATAACCATGGGCCACCACAGCCAGCTCAGCCCCAAGATTTAAGGTGGGAGTGCAATCTAAAAAACTACGAAGAGGGAGAGCCCTCCACTAGACCTGGGGAACCTCACAATCTTCTCACTAATACATTCCATATTCAACAAGTCTAAAGCAGTGACATAAACTCACTTAGAACAGATTACTTCCACTTTACAGTTGGGCAAGCAAACTCAAATTTTAATATGTTCTATCTCTGACCTATACCCCCAGCCTAGCCCAGCTTTGTGTGTGTGTGTGTGTGTGTGTGTGTGTGTGTGTGTGTGTGTGGTATTAGGGATTGAACACATGCCATGTCTGAACTATAGCCCCACCCCCGTTTTATTTTTTGTTTGGAAACAGGATCTCCCTAAGATGCTGAGAGCCTTGCTAAGTGGCCGAGGCTGGCTTTGAACCTGCAATCCTTCTGTCTAAGCCTCCCAACACTGGGATTACAGGCAGGTGCCACCATGCCCAGCTACCCCCAAGCCCTCTTTTTTTTTTTTTTTTTTTTTTTTTAATAGGGCCTCACTTAGTTGCAGAGGCTGGCTTCAAACCTGCAAGTCTCCCAAGTCTTGGGATTATAGGCATGCGTGGCAGCACCTGGCTTATACAATTTTTCTCAACTGGTGTCAAAGCAAGAAGCAGACCAGCATCAGAGATTCTCCCTGGACTGTTGCTGTAGAGCTGGCCATCCCACTGCCCTTCAGGCCTGGAGGCGAGCTACCTGAGGAAGGATATACTTGCCAGTCCTGACAGAAGTGTAAGACTATCAACCAAATTATTTGTTTTCTAATCAGTGACAAGTTTTGAAGCCTGCCAGGGTGCAGAGAACAAGGAGCACTCACAACTGGGTCCTGAATACAATGGTTAGGAGCTGAAATCCCACACTGGCCGCCAGGCCTAACCCGAGTCCCAGCACTATGGCAAAGATGAAGGTCATGATCCAAATTAGCTGGAAAAAAAAAATCAAAAGATGCACTTCAGTTTACTCTGAGTAAAGTAAAATGCTTTAGGTCCAGGGATAGGAGAATTATGACCTTCTAGGGCCAAAAGCACAGGTTGGAAGTTGTTATCTTGGGCCAGGGAACAAAATCTACAGAAAGGCACCTGTCTCAAGAGGTTATTTCTGTAGGTACAGGTCTGGGCCACAGAAGCACAGGTCAATATTAAAATGTCCAAAGAAAATGTGTTTACTTCTAATCCCATCCCTGAACCAGTTAAGGAAATGGGATTCAGTCTGTTACAGCCAAAATTTCGGAACCAGCCTAGTCATGAAAATTAGCAAATTAATTAGTGGAGCTTCTACTAATCTTACTCTTGGTCTGTTGACTTAATTGAGGGCTATGATCTCTGCAAGAATTTTAGCATGCCAAAGGGGTGCTAAAATCCACTGTAACAATCTACCAGAACAAAGGCAAACCAAATGTAGCTTATTACTTTGTGCTTCTTAGGTTCAGTTGTGTATGTCAATAAGCATTTTTACGCCAGTCTTTGACCTTGACTGAATTATGGACTCTGCTTCTCATATGTCGAGAGCAAGGGAAGCCTTTCCAAAAGAAAGGGTAGTTCCAGAAGGAATGCTCAGGCTTTAAGTTCTCTGAAAACTAATATGTTATGTAACGAAGAACAGACACTATAGATACCCCAACATGCTGTGTTTCTGTGGCATTTGTGACAGCTGGAAAGACTTTCAGAACAGACCTAAGGAAGTCCTGTGTTAGGGTTTTCTGGAGCATTTCCTTCTCACAGGAGCCCCATTACACTGCAATTCCAGAGAATGATCATTAGAGCATGCAATTAAGACAGTGAATAAAATGAACTAAGGTTCAAACAGGTATTTAGAAACAAAATTTCACATGGTTTACAATATAAATATACATGTTGCATCAGCATGAAGTAGCCATCCTGCCTTATCTCTTTTTTCAAGTACAATTGCTTCTACTTACACAATCATACTTATCCTTTCGCCACAATCTGCCCACTTCAGCAAACTGCATCAGCATTCCCTTTAAGTTTCCAAGTGCCAAAGCTGCCAGGACAGACTGAAAGACATAAATCCCAGTTGCACTCTCAGTTATCAGGTAAGCCATATAGAAGCAAAGGTGAAGGCTACAGATAAGTGAGTCCTTCAGGGGGCCTCAAAGCCTATCGAAGGCTGATACACCCTTTCCCAGTGTGCGATGCCATGCAAGACACACCAGAGCTGGAACTCTGACCTGTCCCCCTGCATGAGCTTGTCCCCACCACAGTGACAAGCTTCACCTGCTCTTTGTGCTTAAGCCCCATAGATAATCTGATGATGCTTAATAACCTGCACCTCAAAACAGAGAAAGGCATATTATAAGACCTTTACAGGTGAGCACTGAGATGCATTCTTCGAAGCAGAGCCAGTGTATGTTTACTGAAGTTGAGGAGATGGGGCTGCGCCCTGCAAGACATGGATGGGGAAGCTGGGCGTGGTGGCGCACGTTTGTAATCCCCGCGCTTGGGATGCTGAGACAGGAGGATCACACAGGTTCGAAGCCAGCCTCAGCTACTTAGTGAGGCTCTCAGTAACTTAGTGAGACCCTGTTTCCAAATAAAGTATAAAATAGGTCTGGGAGTAGCCAAGTGTGGTGGCGCATGCTTGTAATCTCAGCATTCAGGAAGCTGAGACCGGAGGATCACGGTTCGCGGACAGCCTCAGCTACTTAGTGAGGCACTCTGCAACTCAGTGAGACCCTGTTTCAAAATAAAGAATAAAAAATAGCGTAGGGTGTGTAGCTCGGAGGTCAAATGCCCCTGGTTTCCATCCCTAAATCCACAAAAAAAAAAATTAATTAAAAAAATATATTAGGTCTTGAAGTATAGCCCAGAGGTAGAAAGCCCCTGGGTTCCACTCCCAGTACCACCAAAAAAAAAAAAAAAAAAAAAAAAAGAAAAGAAAAGAAAGAAAAAGAATGGCTAGAGGAGCTTGAGGTCTTGGGATGGAGATCAAATATTTGGTGATGAACAGCAGTCATGCCATTTTAAGGATCACAAAAAGGTTAGCCATGACTCTGGGACAGCATGAACCATATCTGTCTTTTGCTCTGCTGTATCCTCAGAACATATTATGGTAAATGTATGTAGGAAGGGCTTATTCAACAAATGAGTGGATGAGCTAATGAATATTTCCCAACCCAGTACTAAGCACCCCAAACCTAGCCTCTTAAAAGCTCCAATGTTGGCATGATTGAATGGTGCCTTTACACAGAGGGACCTGGATTGAAAACTCAGCTGGCCACACAAGCTTTAGGTTCTCTGCAGGCCAGAATTCATTCCATAATTGTGCTTGTGGAAGTTGTGATAGTTATGGTGAAACATGCTGAAGAGCTAAGTATATGCATCCTTACTTGATTTTTTTTTTTTTTGTATTGGGAATTGAACCTAAGGCTTTTCTACCTCTGAGCTACACCCTCTGCCCTTTTTATTTTTTATTTTGGAACAGGGTCTCACTAAATTGCTGGCCTCCCAAGGATTGGCATTACAGGTGTACAGCACCATTCTGGCTTCTTATTTAAATATTAGCACAATGGTAGGAACCCCACCTCCACCCCAAGCTGTTCCATTCTGAGTGGAATATGGAACTTTTACACTGACTACTTTAAAAATTGCATTTTTAATTTTATTTTGTTAAGAGATTTTTTGTGGGATTCGTTGTTACATATTTGTATATGCACATAATTTGGTCAATTTTATGCTGCCTACTTTTACACCATGAAGCACAGTGTTCAAAGAAATACACTCTTTTTTTCCCCCATATCTTGAAGACTGCTTAAGTGACCCAGGGATTTTTAATTTTGACAAATAGATTTTATATTTTAATACTTAAGCAGTTAATTTGATTCACTGTGAGACTATAGGTCTTGTTTAGAATAAATATGGTCTTAAATAACTTTAAAAAGGAAATTAATGAGTGCCAGTTAAAAGATGAGGAAAACCGAGCCAGGTGTGGTGGTGTGTGCTTGTAATCCCAGGACTTGGGAAGTGAAGACAGGAAGGTCGCAGGTTCAAGACAAGCCTCAGCAACTCAGTGTGATGCTCAGAAACCTATTGGAACCCTGCTTCAAAATAAAAAAGGACTGAGGGTGTAGCTCAAAGATAGAGTGCCTCTGGGTTCAATCCCTAGTACCACAAAAAAAAGATAAAAAGAGGGAACAATTAAAGTCTGTAATCCCCTTAATAGTACTGTACTAATGACAATGTCCTAGTTTTGGTATGGACAGCAGCTGTAAGAGATATAGTTAGTGAGCGGCACACAGGACTGTATAACTCCTCATTTTGCAGGGCTTTAGTATAAAGCATTCCAAGTGCCACCTTTGAAGACTTTTTTTTCCATTAGGCATAAATTTCCAGCTGGTAAATACTCCATAGAACAATAGTTTGAAACAAGTCACAGTGAAACACACACACAATACAGTACTTTTAAAAGAGTACAGAGCACCGAGAAACCACAGAAGAGAAAGGGCGGTGTTTTTATCAGGAACCTGGCATCTATATTATAATTGTTGAAAAGGATTAAATAGGTATGAAAGGCTTAGAACTCTGCCAATGCTTAGGAAGGTCTCAACAAGTACGGCCCAAATTATTATGGGTTATTTTGCCTTCATAGGTCACGTGGAAGCAAAGTTGTTATTCATCACCTTAGCTCATTCCTGCCCTAATAATGCTCAGAAGAGAACTTACCACCTGGATTCTCTGTGGAAGGTGCTTGGTTAACATCCTGGAAATGTCCTGGTTTATGCATGACAGAGATAGGGTATTAAGTGGTAATTTTTTCTTTAATGTCTCCAAATTGATGTGGGTAAGGTAGCGCCACAGGGCTCTTCTCTATACAGGGCCAAGTGTGTATACATTTATTTTTATTGAGATACACACTTTTCAATTTCTTCGGGGGTAATTTCTCTCATGTCACTGACTTGAAATCAGTAGTTTAGTATACGGGTGACACATGTTTTTTTTTTTTTTAGCCAATAGTGTTTTTTTTTTTTTTTAACTACTTGAAGATCTCTATATTCTTTCTAGTCAGAAGTGTAATAGAAGCCGGTGTGGTGGCATATGCTTGTAATCCTTGTACTTGTACTTGTGAGACTGAGATAGGGAAATCACAGGTTCTACCTTCAGTACCAAAAAAAAGAAAGAAGAAAAGTAATAAAATAACAATAATGGTATTAATGACTTTCATTAATAATAGTAATGACCTGGTTAGTTGCTTCATGTACATTACATCATTTAATTTTTGCAGTTCCTCTGTGTGGTACGTATTATTTCCCTCCCTATTTTATAAATGGAGAAGTTGAGGCTCAGAGAGGTTAAGAAATTGATCCCAAAGCACACAAAGTAAGTGGGAGAGCCGGGATTAGAAGTAGGTCTAGAGAGAGCTGGCGTGGTGGTACATGCCTGTGGTCACATACTTGGGAGGCCGAGATAGGAAGATAGCAGGTTTGAGGACAGCCTCAGCAATGTAATGGGACTCTCAGCAACCTAATCAGAGTCTGTTTCAAAGCAAAAAATAAAAAGAAGCAAGGAGTGTAGCTTGGAGGTAGACCGCTCCTGGAAGGAAGGAGAGGGAGAAGGAAAAGGAGGAGAAGAAAATATTCTCCAGGGATCCAGGCTCAGTGCTTTATATGCCACCTGGAAATCATATTAAAGCCACAAAAAACAACGCACTTGTTTTTACCACCACCCATCTGTCCTATGGAAGCTGTGTTTTCCAGGATTGGATGCTAACTTTAAAAATCTGGATTCTACATAAATATAAATGTAAAAATATGTAACTGAGCCCTCACAGTTATAGCAGAGGAGCAGAAGATAAGAGGGAAGGTGTGTGTCTGGCTGTTTGCTCCCATCCTGCAAAAGACAGTGTTGCTTTTGGAAAGAAAGCAAACTTCTAGAAGCTGCAGGGCGTATTGGCAAGAATGAAGTGTGTGGCTGGTAGCACCATTCCCTGCATTAGATAGAGGGCCTGATGACCTCACCCTTTAAGAACATCTTCCCTTCCGTCAATCCTTGTTGAAGCTGCAGGCCAGGGCACCTTCCTGCATAAAGATTAATTATATTCTGTACTACGCACATGCATAGAGCAGAGTAGATAAGGTAGTTTGGTCATCTGCATTCCTAACATTCATAAAATGCTGCCAGAGGGAAGGCAATGTTTTTGAGTATTGGCTAAAGAGCGCACTTGAGAGTTCCTTGTTACCTTATTCTCCCCTACTTTAATTTGCGCATTTGGAACTTAAGAGAGGGGGGGGCATTGATATATCACCCTGAGGGGAGAGAAGTTATCTGAAGGGAGAAGGGTGTTACC
Organism: Muscardinus avellanarius; assembly: GCF_963383645.1. Taxonomy (NCBI): domain Eukaryota; kingdom Metazoa; phylum Chordata; class Mammalia; order Rodentia; family Gliridae; genus Muscardinus; species Muscardinus avellanarius. The sequence continues at coordinate 43,740,025 of NC_137795.1, read as the reverse complement.
CTTTGTAGAGGTTCCAGAAGAAATCCAATGGCTACCACGACTATCAGCAGGATGACAGCAGAGAGAAGCCCAGCAACCTGTGAAGACAACACACTTCACGTTTGGCACTTTTCCTTGGCATGGGGTTCCTGGTTATTAATACTGGGATGGTCCTTGTGGCAGAGATGTTGAAATACCTGTGTTTTGCCTCCTGTGCTCTCCTGAACCCCTGATCTGGAGAGGGCAGTACTCCCTGCAAATCCTCTGAACGAGCCAGTGAATATGTTACACAATCCCAAGGCTATTAACTCCTGATAAGAAAATGAGGAGGAAGCTTTCTTAGAAGTATTCTTTTAAAGAAGAATATCAGTATCAGGTGCACGATTTATTAAATATACTCTTTTTTAGAAGCATATCAAGTGCACAACCTATTGAAGATGCCTGATTATACACAGTGTCGGTTGCACACTTGCCTGACTGCCATCGAGAGGATAATCATATTTGAGGGAGTAGACGCTGGCCACAGAAAAGGCCACGGAGAAGCCGACGATCGCGATGCTGAAGCAGTCTCCTATTGTGTCTTGGAAAATCTGCATGTCAGGTGTTGTAGGAGGCTCAAATCTGAAACGGAAAATCAGCTTATAAACTTTTATAACCATTGGGAAGATCAACGAATGAATGGAATCCAGCCCGAGTTGTGTTTCACTTTATAATATGAATATAGTGTTACTGAAAGCTTGGGAATTTTTCATCTTGTTGTGCCTGGGTTTGATGAGAGTTTATAAGTCCAGTCCAAAGATAGTGGTATGGTGGATATGACTTTGTCAGCACACCCATATTATAATGTACACTTATACCCCTATAAGCTTCATGCAAAATATCTTAGATTCCACTTGTATTGTCACCCTGGGTTGTAAGGCATCACCCACAGTGCTTTCAGTAGTTATCCATGGATGAAGGCTCTTTGAGCAAACACAATTATGAAACAAGGAAAAGAAGTCTTTTTTTCTGATAACAATAACCTTTCGTGGAAACTCCCTCCAAAGAAGTGGGCCTTGGACTCTGCCCGCCAGGGCCTAACATGGCCTGGATGGAGAGCTGGTTTAGGTTTAAAGTAATACAGTATCAGAGGATCGTCCATCTCAAGGCAGATATGTTGTGCTTGTGTCTCATGAACGTTGAGCCCCTAAATGTGCTTACTAGTTGTATTATAAAAGGAGCATATATCTCAAACTCTACGGCAATTTGCTAAAAGGCTCAATTCTTGTTAAACACGTTTCTAATCTCAAACTTACTAGAAATGGGTTAACTGGGGCCACTTAACTGAATTACTGTTCCATGTTTTGTGAATGTCTTTGAAAATCAATTTTCATGTCTAATTTGGAAGAACTATTATTCCCTATGGCTAATATGAGACATTTTAAAAGGCAGCTGGGAATGTTGTTTATTTATTTGCAGTCCTGGGATTGAACTCAGGGTCTTGCATATGCTAGGCAAAGTGCTCTGCCACTGAACCAAATCCCCAGTCTGTAGTTTTAAAAAATAAATCTGATATCAATGATACAATTGATTTTTGCATTTTATACCAAAATAACCAGGAACCTACTATCCTTTTGTTTGGGCTCTGAACACCATATTGTGGCGTGATGGAGATCGATGGTCCCAAGACTGTTTCTTGGTTGGCAACTCCCCTCCCTCAGCCAGTCTCCTCACTTTTCAGGTGAGGAAATTAACACCTGTTCTCCTTTCTTCATAGTTTTGTGCCAGGGTCAGATAAAATAATCACTATGAATACTGTTTACATAAGGCGAAATACAAAGAACCTACTAGTTATTATGAGAGGACCCTCCTAAATCCAAATATATCCTTTGTGTTTCTTTTATTATTATAGCTAGCACTTTCCCTCCCCCAAGTTACCTGCATTTGCTGTGTGTGACTTCTCAAAATAATAATGTGGTATGTGCATTGCTAATTGCCATTTAGCAATAATTAATAGTCATTACCTGCTAGTAATATTCTATTTGCAATCAAAAGAAAGTTTAAATACCCATTTTATTATCTCTTAGAAAAAAAACCCTGGAGTATAAAGGAGAACATGAAGCATCTTGTACCTAATTTAGGTGCAAAATTAGGTACCTAATTTAGGTAAAAATTTAGTAATGAAGTTTGAACACTAATGGGCTGGGCACTTAACCATATCGCATGTATTAATTTGTTTAATCCTTTTAAGAATCCTAGGTGATAGCTACTGGGCATGTGTGTGTGTGTGTGTGTGTGTGTGTGTGTGTGTGTGTGTTACTGGAGATTGAACTTGGCATTCTACCTCTGAGGAATACCCCCCACCCATTTATATGTTTTTGTTTTGAAGCAGGGTCTTACTGAGGTTACTGAGGGTCTTGCTACTTTGCTGAGGCTGTCCTTTGACTATGATCTTCCTGTTTAGCCTCTCAAGTCCTGGATTACTGGTAAGCACCACCATGCTCAGCATAGCTATTGTTTTTAGCTCAGTTTTACAGCCAAGGACATTGAGGCACAAAGTTTAGTAATATGCCCTAGGTTGGAAGCAAGTCCAAAGTCAGTCTCAGGGACCTTACTCCAAACACGTGAGCTTACCCAGGAGGTCACACTGCCTCTCTAGAGAGTGTAAAGGCTAAAAAATGTGAGCCAGCTCCTTCCCCATCCTCACACACCTCGTGGAGAGAAACCACTGACATTTCAAATATATTCACTAAATAAGGTCTCTAGGATCATCTTTTTTTAATTTTTTAGTTTTTTTTTTTTTTGGTGGTACTGGTGGTGTTCCTAGAAACCCTCTACCTCTGGGATATATATATATATATATATATATAATTTTAATTTGGAAACAGGGTCTGCGGCTGGCTTCGAACCTTCGCGATTCTCCTGTCTCCGCCTCCCAAGTGCACCACCACGCCCCGCTAGGATTATCTTTTTAAATTTAATTCAATTTTAATTTTAATTTTTTTCTTTTTTTTCTTTTTTGGTGGTACTAGGGATGGAACCCTTCTATCTCCGGGCTACACTCCCAGACCTATTTTATATTTTATTTGGAAACAGGGTCTCTGAAGCCAGCGCGGCTGGCTTCGAACCTGCGCGATCCTCCTGTCTCAGCCTCCCAAGCGTGGGGATTACAAGCATGTGCCACCACGCCTGGCTATTTTTGTGCTTTTATTGGTACATTATAGGATTATCATTTGGTGATCTGAAGTTCATAATTTATTTTCAAAATTCCACTCTGAAAAGACACTCTTTGGTTCTGTATTTGTGTATTTATTTATTTATTTATTTATTTATTTGAGGTGGTTTATGTCTTTGAAGACATTTATTTATTTATTTTTTGTGGTACTGGGGATGGAACCCAGGGGCATTCTACCTCTGACCTACATTCCCAGCCTATTTTTTATTTTCAAACAGGGTTTCACTAAGTTGCTGAGGCTAGCGTCAAACCTGAACCTGTGATCCTCCTGTCTCAGCCTCCCAAGTATTACAATTACAGGCATGTGGCACCTTACCTGGCAAGTGGTCTTTTATTTTCTTATTTATTTTAGCTGAAAAACAATCTTTCCTTGGTAAATAAGTTGAAAGAAAACGATGCCATCTATGATTAGAGGGCAGAGAGATCACACACCTGGAACTCCCTTCTCAATCCATGAAATGTAATAAAATACATTTTCAAATTCCTTGTCCAAACTGGGAAAGTCTCTGGCTTTGTTTCAGATCTGATCATGAGAAAGGACAGAGTGTGCCTATCTGGATAGCTCAAGAGGCAGGCCCTGCCTGTCGGTATTCCTTTCAGTGTCGCTTTTGAACTTTTGGAACTTGGCTCCAACAACCTCCAACAAAGCACAACACATTGTTTATAGTAATTTATGAACAAGGAAATCTGATTTCAGCTAAAGAGAAGCAGTTTCTTTTTTCTTTTTCTTTTTTTTTTGTGGTGGTACTAGGGGTGGAACCCAGAGGCTTTCTACCTCCAGGCTATACTCCCAGACCTTTTTTTATATTTTATTTGGAAACAGGGTCTCACTAAGTTGCTGAGAGCCTCACTAAGTAGCTGAGGCTGGCTTCGAACCTGTGTGATCCTCCTGTCTCAGCCTCCCAAGCGCGGGGATTACAAGCGTGCACCACCACGCCCGGCTTCTAATTTTCTACTTTCACTACTCTCCTAACTTTTTCCTTTTCATGTGAATCCTTGTTTGCTTGGTGGGGGAGTTTTTCCCTGAGGAGGGGGGGAAGTTCTTATACTAAGGAGGGTGAACCTGACATTCTTTGTAGCTGCTTTCTTGAAAGAGAGTGTGTTATGGGCTTCTGACGAGGGTTGTACCGTCCAGTAATGACGGCTTACTGATTCTGCTGAGTGCTTAGAGGTGTCAGCATAGAAGACATACTTACCCACTTCTCATTTCCCCAACCACAGACACGTTAAATCTGTGTTCGAAGTCAAAGCCATATGATACACCTGTTGCGATCACAGTCTGCCAAGTTACAAATTGCCCAAGTTAGAGATGTGAAATGCAACTAAGAGTCTTACTTTGAAAAATAAAACAAACAATACATTGCCAAAACCACCCCTGGACCCATTAAATAAACCTTTCCAGCCTAGGCTTTCCTTTCTCTCTCTCTTTTTTCTTTTCTATTTTTTTTTTTTTTAATGTTGCTGTTGTTGTACTGGGGCTTGAACCCAGGGGCATTCTATCTGGAAGCTATACCCACAGCTCTTTTTATTTTTTGTTTTGAAACAGGTTCTGGTTAAGTTGCTCAGGCTAACCTTGATCGAATCTGTGATCCTCCTATCTCAGCCTCTCAAGTACTAGGATAATAGGCTTTCGTTATTTATTTATTTATTTTATCAAACCCAGGGAGGACATTCTATCTCTGAACTACATCCCCAGACCTATTTTATTCTTTCTTTTGAAAAAAGGTATCACAAGATTGCTGAAGGCCTCACTAAGTTGCTGAGGCTGTCCTGGAACCTGCAACTCTCCTGCCTCAGCCTCCAGAGTCCTAGGATTACACATGTGCTTTGCCCTTTTTAAGAAGTCCTGAGGCAATATCTATATCCAGAAACCACAGAGACAGCACAGCATCTGCCACACTAAAACCTCCTGATCTACCACCAGCAATGAAGGGCTTTCGACATGAAATACTAGACTGTGAAGGAAATTCTTAAGATGGACAGTTACCATGATGAGTTCGATGGGGATCGGCACTGGAAGTTTGGTCTTGTAGCGCTGATTTATTTCTTTAAACACAAATACAATGAATAGGATGATCAGGGAGGTCACAAGGTCTGCAATGTTAGTCTTTTCTATCTGGCTGAACACAGACTGTAGTACCTGCAATTATAAAAGCAAACACACCAAAGTCTTGAGTTAATATAATGTTTACAGATAAAAATAAATATTGGAATGAAAGGACTGCCATAGCTGGACAGAAATTCTCTGCTCTACTCCTACTAACCATGAACTGTGATATTGCGGAGAATAGCATGGGCCAGGCGTGGTGGCGCACGCTTGTAATCCCTGCGCTTGGGAGGCAGAGACAGGAGGATTGTGCAGGTTCGAAGCCAGCCGTGCGCGCTGGCTTAGGAGACCCTGTTTCCAAATAAAAATGTAAAAATAGGTGTGGGAGTGTAGCCCGGAGGTAGAAGGGCTTCCAGGAACCCCAGTACCACCAAAAAAAAAAAAAAGAAGGGAAAATTAGCATATTGCAGGGGATGTACTGCCTTAGGGATACTGCTGTCATTTTCTTAAATTTTCTTGAGAAGCTCTGTGACTAGTGTCAAATTTTGTTGATTACTTTTCATATTTTTGCAACACATTTCTTCTGTACCTGGGTATCTTTTGCCACTTAAAAAATGGCAAAATGAGCCAGGCGTGGTGGTGCACCCTTGTAAACCCAGCGCTTGGGAGGCTGAGACAGGAGGATGGCACAGGTTTGCAGCAGCCTCAGCTACCTAGTGAGGCTCTCAGCAACTTAGTGAGACCCTGTTTCCAAATAAAGTATAAAAATAGGTCTGGGAGTATAGCCCGGAGGTAGAAGAGCCTCTGGGTTCTACTCCTAGTACCACAAAAAAATAAATAAATTAAAAAAAAATGGCAAAATGGGCTGGGCATGGTGGCACACATTGGTAATCCTAGCATTTGGAGGGGCTGGAGGATTGCAGTTGATGGACAGCTGCAGCTACTTAGCGATGCCCTTCAAAACTCAGTGAGACCCTCTTTAAGAAAAAAAAAATTTAAGCCGGGTGTGGTGGTGCACGCTTGTAATCCCCACGCTTGGGAGGCTGAGACAGGAGGATCGCACAGGTTCGAAGCCAGCCTCAGCTGCTTAGTGAGGCTCTCAGCAACTTAGTGAGACCCTGTTTCCAAATAAAATATAAAAAGGGTCTGGGAGTATAGCCCGGAGGTAGAAAGCCTCTGGGTTCCACCCCCAGTACCACCAAAAAAAAAAAAAAAAAAAAAAAAAATCTAAAAAATGGCAAAATATTCTAAGGGATAACTTCTAACCCTTGATAGACAGATTTTGTTTGTAGCATGTATCTCCATCAATCCTGGCTTTTTTTTTTTTTTTTTCCAGAACTGGGGATGGAACCCAGGGGCATTCTACCTCTGAGCTACACCCCTAGCCCTATTTTTGTTCTTTTTTATTTTGAAACAGGGTCTCACTGAGTTGGCAAAGGACCTCACTAATTAGCCGAGGCTATCCTCGAACCGTGATCCTCTTGTCTCAGCGTCCCAAATGCTGGGATTACAAGCGTGCGCCACCATGCCGGCTAATCCTGTCCTTTTAAAGGCCCAGACCTCTGACATTTCTTCACTGACTCTCCAGGTGACTTTTGAAACATCGTTCCCTGCTGACTGCACTGTGCGTGGTCTTACTTCTTGATGCCACTTGTGTTCCTTATTCATGGGCCCAGGATAGCTCAACAGGCCCAAACCAGATCCCAAATCATTCCTACAACCTCTTCTTCTGGAGTAGCTCTGGATGGGAATGAGAGAGCTAAGGTTCCAATTTGGAGCCAGTCTGTCTCAGACTCCAGGAGATTATTTTGATAGAAGTACTAAAAATGCTATCCATGTTAAACAAAATGATGAGAGTCCATTGTTTTGAACTGAGATCCTGCACTAGGCTCCGGGTGACCAGTCCAAACCAAAATGGAGTCACTCATGCTAAAGGCGACGTAACCAAGCGGAAACTCGAAGGAGACAGATCCCAAAACACAACAATTCCTCTTAAAAACAAGAGAATTTTAGCCTAGTAAGTTAGCCTAATTAGTTATTTTCCTCGGCTTTAACCACAATGGGTTTTAACCATAGGGGAGGTGGAAGGGGGAAAAGGAGGTAGCCAGAAGTAACCTGCCAGGAACTGATCATTTTTCTCTCTATGTTGTTTTCTTGTTTCCATCTTACCAAACCCACTGGGTTTTGTTTTGCCTTTGTAGTACCGGGGAATAAACCCAGGGCAAATATTCCATCACTGGCTTACACTGCTCAGTGTCCAAACTCACTCACTGCTCTATTATTTTCCAATGAATTTTAACATCCAATAAGCCCATTTATGATGGTGATGGAAAATAAAATCGAAGCTGAGCATGGTGGCGCACGCTTGTAATCCCAGCATTCAGGAGGCTGAGACCTGAGGATAGCAGTTTGCGGACAGCCTCAGCTACTTAGTGAGGCCCTCTGCAACTCAGTGAGACCCGGTTTTAAAAAAAAGAATAAAAAATTGGGCAGGGGGTATAGCTCAAAAAAGGGGTTATAGCCGGGCGTGGTGGCGCACGCTTGTAATCCCTGCGCTTGGGAGGCGGAGACAGGAGGATCGCACAGGTTCGAAGCCAGCCGCGCTGGCCTAGGAGACCCTGTTTCCAAATATAAAAGTATAAAATAGGTCTGGGAGTGTAGCCCTAAGGTAGAAGGGCTTCCAGGAACCCCAGTACCACCAAAAAAAAAAAAGGGGGGGGTATAGATCAAATGCCCCTGGGTTCCATCCACAGACCTGAAAAAAAAAAAAAAAAAAAAAAAAAAATCGATACCTACAGGTTTGGGTCAATCTTTTAAAATTAAAAGGTGAAACTAAGTTTGGCCTAAAGCTGCATCCGTCATATTTTAATTAGACCTGAACATTTCTCCAACATGATAATCTAGCATGATGCATAAACAGACTAACCTACCTTTCTTGTAATAAGTAGCTGAGTCTCAGCTAATCACAAGTGGCCAACTGGCTGAATCATGTTCAAATGAGACAGCCATGAGCTGACACCAGGCTATCTCTGTACCTCCCTTCTCTTTTCTCCAGCTGTAAATGTAACCAGGCTATGTGGTAGGGAGGAGCATTCTCAAACATTTTTGGTTCAGACTGCCTCTTGATTCTAGAATTACAAATAAAGCCATTTTAGACCTGCAAAACTAGATTTGTTGCAATTTTTTCTTTTAAGATCTTGACCTTTTTTTTGTAGTACTGGGGATTAAACTCAGGGGCTTCCTACCTATGAACGGCACCCTCAGTCTCATTTTATTTTTTTGTTTTGAAACAAGCTCTCCTATGTTACCATGCCCTGATGGCTTCAAACCTGGGATCCTCTTGTCTCAGCCTCCTAAGTACTGGAATTACAGGCATGTGCCCCATGCTGGGCTGAACATCTACTTTGCCTCCTCTGGAGGAGGGGAGAACTACTACTCTATTTCTACTAGTCAATTTTCTTTTGCTCTATAAACAGGGATGCATAAAGGACTCAAAAATTTCAATTCTAAAAGTCCTGCTTTATGAGAAGTAAGGAAATACCATAAATTAAATAAGCACATTTTTTTTTAAAAAACAAGACCTTGAGAAAAATTGTAAAACCCAGGAAAAAATAGTAAAGGTTTTAATGATGTACTTAGATTATGTGTTTTTTTTCTCTTTTCCCTTTTCTTTTCTTTTCTTTTCTTTTTCTTTCTTTCTTTCTTTCTTTCTTTCTTTATTTCTTTATTTCTTTATTTCTTTTTTCTTTTTTTTTTTTGCAGGTCTGGGGATGGAACCCAGCTGCATTTGACCTCTGAGCTACACCCCCTGTCCTATTTTTTATTCTTTATTTTGAAACAGGGTCTCACTGAGTTGCAGAGGGCCTCACTAAGTAGCTGAGGCTGTCTGCAAACCGCGATCCTCCGGTCTCAGCCTCCCTAATGCTGGGTTTACAAGCGTGTGCCACCACGCGTGGGTTTTTCTTCTCTTTTTCAAAATACGGAGTCAACTCTAGGAGAAGCATGACCTGCTCTCTGTTGTTAACATGAGCTATATGGTAGATGTGGTTGATTTTTAGCTTTGTTTGCCTCTTCACTAACTTTTTCTTTTTTTGTTCTAGAGAGCACACACAGGGAAATTCTACCTCTTAGATATACCCTCAGCCCTCTAAAAAATAATTTTTTAAATTTTGAAATGGTCTTGCTAAGTTGTTGAAAGCCTCGCTTAAATTGTTGAGGCTGTTTCTAAACCTATGATCCTCCTGTCTCAGCTTCCCAAATACTGAGATTACAGGAATGTGCTCCTGCACCCAGCTACTAATTTTTTCTTAATGTGAATCAGTTACACAACCCATTGGTTTCTTGGAAGTTGTCAGTAAGCCTCACTAAGCAAAGGTGTTAAAGGAAGATTCTCTAAGAAGCAAAATTTTAAGTTTTATATATTTTAATTTTTGTGTGTGTGTGTGGTACTGGGGTTCCTGGAAACCCTTCTACCTCCGGGCTATGCTCCCAGACCTATTTTTATACTTTTTAATTTGGAAACGGGTCTCTTAAACCAGCGTGGCTGGCTTTGAACCTGCGCGATCTTCCTGTCTCTGCCTCCCAAGCGCGGGGATTACAAGTGTGCGCCCCCACACCTGGCCGTATTTTAATTTTTAAAAGATTTTATTTACTTATTTATGTTTGGTACTGGGGATTGAACACAGAAGCATCCTACTTTGAGCAACACCCCCAGCCTCTTTATGGGATTGCAGGGTGCACCATTGTGCCTGACTTCAGTATTTTTTAAAAGAAAGAAATACTCACTTTGAAAATTGAGAATGGGTCAGTGAAGGATGGAACTGTCAGCTGCAGCATGAATTTGAGCTGGGAGACCAACACATGCACGGCGGCCGCTGTGGTGAAGGCACTGATTAGGGACTCAGATAGGTACACCACTACAAATCCAAACCGCAGAACCCCCAGGACCAGCTGGAAGGAGAGACAAAAGCCTGTGTTAGCACCCATTAGAAGCACATCTCAGCAGACTAAAGGATCAGCAATTGAAATGGTTCAGAATGTAAATACTGGACCTGCATGTGTATGCCATCAAGTTGCTGTCTCCTTCTGAAACACCTCTTTTACAGGGTTCCTCCCTTTTCTTCCTTCACTCCCCTAGGCTGACTGTTACGTGCTGTTCCAATAAGACCCGGGTCCAGGATGCCCCAGAGAAATACAGATTTATCCCTCCCTTCTAATATTCAATATTGTGACTCTAGGAGATTGACTGTGAAGCCACTTATAACAGACTCATATCTACCATCGGCCCCTGTAAACTTGCTGATGTGACTTTAAGTTGCACTTCCTAGCTGCTGTAGCATGCATGGGTGGGTCTCCATTCAAAATTCCTCAAAAAGTTGCTTGACTTGCTTAAGAAACATATAACTAGCTGGGCCGCATGCCTATAATCCCAGTGCTTAAGAGACTGACACAGGAGGATTGTACGTTCAAGGCCAGACTCAGAAACCTGGGGAGTCCTTGTTTGAAAATAAAAAGTAAGCTGGGCATGGTGCTGCATGCCTGTAATTCCAGTACTTGGGAGGCTGAGACAGGTGGATCACGGGTTTGAGGACAATGTCAACAAGGAGTGAGACTCATCAATCTGATCATGTCCTGTTTATTCAAAAATAAAAATAAATAGGGCTAGGGGATGTAAATTGGAAGTAGAATGCCCCCGGGTTCAATTCCTATACACAAAATACATAAATAAATAAGCCAGGTGTGGTGGCCCACCCTTGTAATCCCAGTACTTGGGAGGCAGAGACAGGAGGATCTCAGGTTCACGGCCAGCTTCAGCTACTTAGTGAGGCCTTCTGCAACGTATGAGACCATGTTTCCAAATAAAAAAAATAAACAAATAGGGCTGGGGGTGTAGCTCAGATGTGGAAGAACAAGAACAAAACAAGAACAAAAACGGAGGAGGAGAAGATGTAAAAAGAAACATGACTACATACTGGTCATCAGAAGTGCTTGCGTCTAGCTGGAGACAAGAGTGGTTAATTCCCCCCAAAACATCAGTGTTTGTTTTGCAGTAAAAGGAATTGAATACATTCTCCTTCCTTTGGATACTTGGGCTGTCTTTCCTCGCGTGTCTTCAGGGCGCAGACAAGCTGTGAATGCCCAGAGTCCAGCTGAGCTCCATTTCTATACTTCGGTTCAGGAAGTATATTAGGAACAACTGACCACGTGGTTTGTCAATCAGACACAGAATTGAGGACACACATGTATGTACTGAGGACACACATGTATGTACTTGTAGGAAGGGGCTCCCCCCCCATAAATGTATTGACTGTAAGCTTAGATAATATCTTGAAGAGTTTACAAGATTTTTATTACTCAGAGTAGTGTCAGCATATGGCTTGGGGGTGAGGCTTTGGGCTCTGCCATAATCTTCTTTAGTTTCCCCCCAATTTTTTAAAAATGTACTTTTATTGGTGCATTGTAATTATGCACCATACTGAGGTTCGGTGTGGGAGAAGCAAGCGTGCACACAGCACTTGGAGCATTTCCCTCTGGATCCCCCTCCCTGTACCCTCCCCATTTACAGCTGAAGTTAGTGTTGACAGCTTCACATACAGACAGAGGACTGCATCAACTGTTTAACTGTTTCCTTAAGTCTCCCTTTTCCTCTCCCTCTTACCGTCCCCCAGTCCTCGTCCACGATTCTACTGAAGTCTCTCCTCACTTATCTGAAGTCTTCCCTCGCTTCCATGAATGAGAAAAACACACGAGCCTTTACTTTCCGGGACTGGCTGATCTCAGTGCTCCGGAGATCAGTGTGGAAGTTCCTCAGAAGACTGGGAACGGGATCCCCCAGGCCTTTGATTTGGACAGTTCAAAGTGCAAAGCTCGGCGGGCGTGGTGGTGGCGCACGCTTGTAATCCCCGCGCTTGGGAGGCGGAGACAGGAGGATCGCACAGGTTTAAAGCCAGCTGCGCTGGTGTAAGAGACCCTGTTTCAAAAATATAAAATAGGTCTGGGAGTGTAGCCCAGAGGTAGAAGGGCTTCCAGGAACCCCAGTACCACCAAAAATAAAAACCAAAAAACCCCCAACAAAGTGCAAAGCTCTCATTCCTTCCAACTAGATTACAGCTGTCAAGGATTAAAAAGAAAAAAAAAAAAAAAAAAACCCCAAAGCCACCAGTGTCATGATTATTGGCATACAGTGTTTTCATGGCTGTACTGATTCTAAGGTATTTTATGAATTTGTGGCCTCCCTGTTCCCATTTTTCCTTCCGTCTAGACCCACCACGTTTGCTCCTTTTTGCAGTGTGGATCTGCCCCCACCCACCCCGCTTTGACTGCGGTGAGGGATCCTCCTGTGGGCCACCGAAGGAGAAATACAAACGAAAGGGAAGAAGAGAGGGGACAGAGAAGCAGGAGGAGAAAACCCCCAGAAAGACGTCCACTGTCAAGATGAGCAGATGGTGGCAGAGGGGTTACATGAGAAAGAAAAAGCACTTACCTGGATGAGTCCAGTGAGGACCGTGACTGTTGTAGCCACCATTATTTGCCTCTCCTCCAGCAACGAATCATTACTGCTGAGTGAGCTGTTAGACGTGTCCACACTGACGCTGTCCTCCGAGGCAACTCTGGCCACCACCGCTCCTACCATCATGCTCAGAACTGGAAATGGACCTGATTGATGGAGTGGGAATTGGGGTCAGTCTGTGCCTCCCTAAGGCAGCTTTTAACCATCGCAGAGTGTGTGCCAGGGGCCATCCAGCCCTCCTTCCCAAACCCCAGTCCTAATTCTTGCAGAAAAAAACTATGACTCCTGGATTACGCACAGTTTGGAAATGATACAAATATGTAGCTGATAGAAGTCATTAAAAAGAGCAAAATGAACATTAAACAGCCCAGTAGCTGACTTACCCACAGATATGTGTCGAGAAGTGCCCAAGAAAAAGTAGATTAAGAGTGGGAAAAAAGCTGCATACAATCCGTATCTTGGCGGGACATTGGCCAGCAGAGCAAAGGCTAGACCTGTAAACAAACAAGCAGCAAGATCCTTATTTTTATGTATTAATGATATAAATGTAAGAACTAAGCTGATCTGGGTGTAGTGGCACATGCCTATACTCCTAGTAATTGGGAGGCTGAGACAGGAGAATTGCAGGTTCAAGACCAGCCTTAGCAACTTAGCAAGACTCTCAATAACCTAGTAAGACCCTGTTTCAAAACAACAGTAAGTAAAAGCCAGGTATAATGCGTGCCTGTTATCCCAATACTTGGGAGGCTGAAACAGGAGGAGCACAGTTTCAAAACCAGCCTCAACAACTTAGTGAGGGCCTTTGCAACTTAGCCTCTATTTCAAAATTTAAAAACAAACAAATAAAATAGGGCTGGGGGATCAGGGCATGGTGGCGCATGCTTGTAATCCTAGTACTTGGGAGGCTGTAACAGGAGGATCGTGAGTTCACGGCCAGCCTCAGCTACTTAGTGAGGAGTGAGACCGTTTAAAAAAAAAATAGGGCTGTGGGTGTAGCTCAGAGCTAGAATGCCCCTGGGTTCAATACCCAGTACCACAAAATAAATAAATAACTTAATAAATTAATAAATAAATTAATTAAAAGGCTGGGGATGTAGCTCAGAGGTAGAATGTCTTTGGGTTCAGTCCCTGGTGCCACCACAGCTAAGCCAGGTGCAGTGGCACATGACTGTAATCCCAATACACAAGAGGCTGAGATAGGAAGATCACAGGTTCAAGGTCAGCCTCAGCAACTTAGCAAGACCCTGAACAATTTAGACCTTGTTTCAAATAAAAAGGGCTCGGCATGTAGCCCGGTGGTAGATTACTCCTGGGTTCAATCCTCACTACATAAATAAATAAATAAATAAATAAATAAATAAATGTATAAACTAAAACTATAAAACTCTTAGAAGAAAATCTAAGTGTAAATTTTGTGACCTCAGATAGCAATAGTTTCTAAGAAAAGAAACCTAGAATATATGCAAAAAAACATAGCTAAATTGAACTTCATCAAAAGACACTACTAAGAAACTGAAATGACAATCCACAAAATGAAAGAAAATATTTGCAATTGTATGTCAGATAAGAGTCTAGCATCTAGAAGATGAATAACCCTTGCAAAACCACATTGAAAAGACTTAATTTCTAAAAGGGCAAAGGTTTTTTAATTTTTATTTTTGTGGTACTGGGGGTGGAACCCAGGGGATTTTCTACCTCCGGGTTATACTCCCAGGCCTATTTTATACTTTATTTGGAAACAGGGTCTCACTAAGTTGCTGAGAGCCTCACTAAGTAGCTGAGGCTGGCTTCGAACTTGTGGGATCCTTCTGTCTCAGCCTCCCAAGCACGGGGATTACAGGCGTGCGCCACCACGCCCGGCAAAAGGGCAAAGGTTTTGAATAGCCATTTTTCTAAAGCTTTGCAAATGGACAATGAGCACACGAAAACATGCTTAACGCCATTAGTCACTTACAGAAACACAAAAACCACAATGAGACACCACTTCACACCCTCTAGGAGAGCTTAAACAAAAAAGATAGGCAAGAGCTGAGGATGTGGAAAGATCTGAGTCCTCAGACTCCGCTCATGGGATTGTAAAATGGTGTGGATGCTTCAGAAAATAAGTTGGCGATTCACCAAATGATTAAACACAGAGTTACCACCTGACCCAGCAATTATACTCCTAGGGATAGAGCGAGGTCATTGCAACATATATTTACACAAAAGGTTGTACACAAACGTTCGTAATAGCTATTCATAATAGCCTCAAAGTGCAAACAACTCAAATGTCTATGATTGATGAGTGTATAAACAAAATGTGGCGTATTCATAGAATAGAATGTTATTTGTCCGTGCTATTATGAGCCTGAAAGCCATTATGGTAAGTGGAAGAAACCAGACACAGTGTCACTTATTGTATGCTTCCATTTATATTAAATACTCAGGGAAATCCGCAGAGAAAGTCAGCCTCAGGGGGATGGATAGAGGGGAAATGTGACGCAGCTGTCAGTGGGTCAGTGATTTTGGAGGGTTGGCGGTCTGCATTTAGTGATGTTAGATGCACAGCTTGTAGAATCTACTAAAACCCACTGAATTGCACACTGTGGTAAAATGAGAGCCTAGCATGCGCAAAGGCCCTGGGTTCCATCTTCAGCAACACACACACACACACACACACACACACACACACACACACACACACAGGCGAATTTTATGGCATATGAATTATATCTTAAAAAAGAATAAAATTACCTTGGAGTACAGCCACCAGCCCTGTGCTGATTCCAGAAACAATGTCACTGAGCAGCCATTCCTTTACCTTGTAGGCTGGTAACCAAGATGCTATGGGGAGCAGAGAGAGGGCAATTCTCTTGGCCTTTTGTGTGGAACAGCTGAAAATATCAAAAGATACAGGTCATGCAATTGATTTCAGATTTTAAGTTCAGTGCCTAGTCATAGGTGGAAAATTGGTAAAGGCGATAATATAGTAAAGGTTAAACTAGCGAGTTCACTCCCACTAACATGCGCTTCTTTACTCTTGTTTACAACTCCCTGGTTACCACCAAAGTTTTTTTTTTTTCTTAAAGAAAAATGCCAGCTTTTCTTTAGCTATAATAAAACTTATCTGTTATCCCCAGCTTGAGATGTTCAATGTTTCAGCTGAGAATTCTCCTTGGTCCGGGCCTGTTAGTTATCTGTTTTGGTAGCTGAGATGGTATTCCTTTCAACTACACCTTTCTTATTCAGGTAGGGAGGAGAAAGTTTGGGGGCTGAAGACAAAAGACTTCATGGGTAATAAACCAGAGCCAGAAAGGAGTCCTTGAAAGCTAGAGAATTTTTTTTTTTTTTATTTTTTATTTTTTTGGTGGTACTGGGGTTCCTGGAAGCCCTTCTACCTCCGGGCTACACTCCCAGACCTCTTTTTACATTTTTATTTGTAAACAGGGTCTCCTAAGCCAGCGCTCTCGGCTGGCTTTGAACCTGCGCGATCCTCCTGTCTCTGCCTCCCAAGCGCGGGGATTACAAGCGTGCGCCACCACGCCCGGCAAAGCTAGAGAATTTAAGAGAAAGTTTTCATTTATTCCTAATGCCAATGTCTGAAAGAAAAAAAAATAATCTTACCTACAACACACTTTGAGATGATCCAGAAGTGTCTTGTGATGTCGGAGTTTCTTCTTGTGTTCTTCCCCAAAAGCATTTGCAGAATACACAGGCCTGGCCACGACGTACTGATTCCCTATGGGCTCAATCATTTTGCTTTTTCTGGCGGTGCTGGCAAGTGGAAGGCCTTGGAGCTTGGGGTGAACCCTTCTTCTTGCCTTCAGCAGGTTAAAATGCCTGAGACCAAACAGAGCTTGCGTCTTAAATAACTCAGAGATAATGTGATGCAATTTACAGATGAGTGAGCTCTGAACTGAATGTTACCACCTTTCCAGATCAAAAGAGGCAGGATTAAGGGACCTAGATTGTGTTTTGGAACAGTGATATCACTTTTTCCTCCAATGAACTGGACAGAGCTCCTGTGGGTAAATAAACAAGGCTTTTATTTTATTTTTTTTGAAAGATGGTCACAAAGCAATAAGGATTGACTCAGTTTACTAAGGAGTGACTCTACTTTCCACCTGAAAAGAGAGATCATCTAATTGACATTTTTTTCTCCCCTAAGAAATGTTTCTGAAAAGCCTGGTACTATCCATAATTTCAGTACTTGAGAGGCTGAGACAGAAGGATCACAGGTTTGAGACCTGCACACTGTAATTAGTGAAACCCTGCTTCAAAGTAATAATAATAATAAAAAAATAAAGGCCGAGCGTGGTAGCGCAGGCTTGTAATCCCAGAATTTGGGAGGCTGAGACAGGAGGACTGTGGTTCATGGACAGCCTCAGCTACTTAGTGAGGCTCTTTGCAACTCAGTGAGAGCCTGTTTCAAAATAAAGAATAAAAAATAGTCCTGGGGCTGTAGCTTGACGGTAGAATGCCCCTGGGTTCCATTCTCAGTAACCACACACACACAAAAAGGGTCTGGAGGGTAGTTTAGAGGCGCAACCTCCTTGGGTTCAACCCTCAGTAACACAAGAAAAGGAAAGAAGATAAATGTTTCCAAAGGTAGGGCAGACCTTGGAGCACTGGGACAGATTAAAGTTTATTCATTGCTCCTACCTCCAATCAAGGCTGTTACAATTTACCCATCAGAATTTTTATAATACCATATAAAATGGTTTTAATTTATAAAATTAAAAGATATTATCTAGGCCGAATGTGGTGGCGCCTGATTGTAAGCCCAGCACTTGGGAGGCTGAGACAGGAGGATCACAGGTTTGAGACCAGCCTCAGCAACCTAGCAAGACCCTGTTCCCAAAACAAAAACAAACAAACAAACAAACAAAGGCTTGGAGTGTACCTTGGAGGTAGAATGCCTCTGGGCTCAATCCTCAGTCCCCCCCAAAAGAAGATATCTGTTTATTTTTCTGTTGTTTCTGGGAGTTGGGTAGAGTTTCAAGACTTACAGCTGAGGCAGCCATGACAAACCGAGTAGGACTTGGTTGCTCAGTTCACAGGCAACAAGGTCTTCTTTAAGGACAGATCTTGGGCAAGTTAATTAACCAACGCACTTCATCCGTGTCTCTGTCATAATGGTACCCAGGTTCCAAGGCGGGTGTGTGGAGCAAACGAGAATGCCTTCAAGGCATCCGCGGTCGTTCCTGGCATACTCTAAGCTCTCACCAAATGATAGCTATCACTTTAAAAACTAGATTTCTAAATTTTCATTCTTATCTCAACCCTGTCTCTATTATACTTAAAAAAATCAAATTTACAAAACCTTTTATTTATTTTTTGGTGGTACTGGCGTTCCTGGAAGCCCTTCTACCTCCAGGCTACACTCCCAGACCTATTTTATATATTTTTTTTAATTTGGAAACAGGGTCTCTTAAGCCAACAAGGCTGGCTCTGAACCAGCACGATTTCCGCCTCCCAAGCGCGGGGATTACAAGCGTGCACCACCACACCCAGTTTACAAAACCTTTTAATACATCAATTTAGGCTTTAAATCCTTTGAGGCATTCTTATTATTTTTGTTATTCTATTTTTTATTTTTTTTGCAGGTCTGGGGATGGAACCCAGAGGCATTTGACCTCTGAACTACACCCCCTGACCTATTTTTTAATCTTGATTTTGAAACCGGGTTTCAATGAGCTGCAGAGGGCCTCACTAAGTAGCTGAGGCTGTCCGTGAACCGTGATCCTCTGGTCTCAGCCTCCTGAATGCTGGGATTACAAGTGTGTGCCACCACGCCCGGCTTGTTATTCTATTTTTACAAAGGAAAACATAGGCCAGGCATGATGGTGCATGCCTGTAATCTCAGTACTTGGGAGGCTGAGTCAGAAGGATCGCAAGTTCAAGACCAGCTTCAGCAATTTAAGGAGACTCTTAGCAACTTATTGAGACTCTGTTTCAAAACAAAAAAAGAGAACTAAGGGGATATCATGGAGGTAGAATGCCTCTGGATCCAATCCCCAGTACCACAAACTAATAAAACAATTGAGGAAGTAATCTCGCCTTTCCCCACCAGTTGCCAGAGTCTAAGTATTTAGATTCTATACAAACTAGAATAGTCCTATGCAACCCTGGGGCTTCTATTTTCAGACTTTGCTCTCCTCCATAATGTGCAGTTTCTCTGTTGTCAGATAAGAACATGTGTGAAGAACATTCTGCTAGCATTTCCCCCATATCTTTGTTCTGTATTACTACGCATAATGCCTGGAGTTCTGTTTCCTGACCGAAATCCCAGTGATGAATTGAATGATCTCACCCTAGATCGTATCTTGTTACACGGTGCTCTCCTCCCTCACGGTATCTTCAGCATGTTTGCAGAGCTTACACTAGAACCAGGAATCAGATAGTGGCCCTGGCACTCAGCCTTACCTGATGGATCTCCTTCTGACTGTCCGTTTCTCTCCCGCATCCGACTCTCAGCGCCCTCTGACTTTCTCTAGATCGGCCTTGTCTGGCCACAGAAGATTGCTTCTTCCCACCCTGCTAGCGTGCCCCAGTGTTTCAGACCCTTGGAGCCTCACAATGATTTGTGGGTCCCTTTTGCTCTTCTATTTGAGCCTCCTCCTCCTCCTACCCTGTTTCTAGCCCCTCTTCCATCTTCCCGCCCTCATTTCCAGGGGTCATGCCCTACCAACCACTCAGTATGGCCCGCGGCTGAGTACTGCCCGCAGCCTGCTCAGACAGCAGAATTGGTTTGCCAGTTGTTGCACATGGCATGGCCTTGTCTGTTGTTTTAACTCCTTTGTTTTCATTAATTCCCAACAATTTGGTTGGGGCATTAACAATTAAGATCTTACCCATGGTCAAAGACTCCTGACACCTTGGATCTCTTGCTGTCTAGAGTTCTTTTCCTCCGTTCCTTCCTTTTTTCCTTCCTTCCTCCTTTTTTGAAAGGTACTGGAGATGGAACTCAAAGGCATTCTATTGCTGAGCTGCCCCCTCATCCCTTTTTATTTTGAAGCAGGATCTTCCTAGGTTGCTCAGGGCCTCACTAAATTGTGAACATTGTCCTTGAGCCTGTAAACCTGTCTCAGCCTCTCAATTACTGGGATTACAGGTACAGAGTGTCTTTCAAGAATAATTTTAAACTGGGGGTAGTGGTACACACCTGTAATCCCAGCTACTTAGGAGGCTGAGGCAGGAGGATGGCAGGTTGAAGGACAGCCTCAGCAACTCAGTGAGATCTTTTCTCAAAATAAAATATAAAGCCGGGCATGGTGGCACACGCTTGTAATCCCTGCGCTTGGGAGGCGGAGACAGGAGGATGGTGCACATTCGAAGCCAGCCATGCTGGCTTAAAAGACCCTGTTTCCAAATAAAAAAGAAGTATAAAATAGGTCTGGGAGTGTAGCTTGGAGGTAGAAGGGCTTCCAGGAACCCCAGTACCATTGAACCACCACCAAAAAAAAAAAAAAAAGTGTGTGTGTGTGTGTGTGTGTGTGTGTGTGTGTGTGTATGGGTTGGGGTATAGCTTAGTGGTAGAGACACTCCTGGGTTCAGTTACTAGTATTGTAAAAAACAAAAACAGCTTTAATTTTGTGAGGGATCTAACCTAGCCAGTCTCAAGTTGAAGAAGACCTAAACAGTTTGTATTTTAACTTCTGTCATGCTGCTATGAACAGAAAAAAAAAAAAGAAAGAAAAAAGAAAAAAAACTGTATCCTTTGATTGCTTCATTTATGCTTCTACAGAGGAGTTTGTGGAAACTCACTAGTTCTAATCTCTAAAAAAAAAAACCCGAAGGTGCTTTGCTTTGTGTGTGTGTGTGTGGGGGGGGGGCTGTTGTATATTCTCTCTCTATTAAGCCATGGACTTTTTTTTTTTTTTTTTTTTTTTTTGCCAACGACAATAATGGCAGAAATAACTTCCTTTCTGCTTAACCTCTGCAGTGCACTCCTGCCTCTTGCCTCCCGCTGGATGGAGCAGAAGCCTGAACTCTGGACCTCCTTCGCCTGTGGGAAGCAGTTTCTTTCTCCCGCCCACCCACCTGCCTGCTCTCCATCTCTGGGTCCAGAGCTGCTGCCTGAGCTCTGTCTGCCCAGCTCTGCCAGGTCACAGTGAGGGATGCCTGTAATCCCAGTACTTGAGAGGCTGAAACAGGATCACAGGTTTCAAGGCCAGCCTCAGCAATGCAGTGAAACCCTCAGCAATTTATGAGACCCTGTTTCATAGTTTAAAAAAAAAAAATATATATATATATATATATATATGGGCTGGGGAGGGGTTGTAGCTGGGAATTAGGTTGCTCCTGGGTTCAATCCTTATTATCAAAACAAACAAATTAACTACTGCAACAAAAAATCTTTCCAGAGCGTACTGGAGACCCTGAGGGCCCCGTTCTAGTCTTTCCTCCTGTTTCTCCCATTTCTGCTCCTTCAAACTGCTGCGTGTTCTATATTTAACAAGTAACAAGCAATGTGAGCCCAGAGCCCAGCGCCCCGTGGAGCCTCTACGGTGGTAGGCTCTGGACCTTCAAAAGTGAATGTCAGCCGGGCGTGGTGGCGTTAGCTTTTAATCCCCGCACATGGAAGGCGGAGACAGGAGGATCGCGCAGGTTCGAAGCCAGCCTTGCTGGCTTAAGAGACCCTGTTTCCAAATAAAAAAGT
Organism: Muscardinus avellanarius; assembly: GCF_963383645.1. Taxonomy (NCBI): domain Eukaryota; kingdom Metazoa; phylum Chordata; class Mammalia; order Rodentia; family Gliridae; genus Muscardinus; species Muscardinus avellanarius. Next base: position 43,718,634 of record NC_137795.1, on the reverse strand, counting down.
ATAAAATAAGTCTGGGAGTGTAGCCCGGAGGTAGAAGGGCTTCCAGAAACTCCAGTACCACACACACACACACACACAAAATGTAAATGTCATTCTGAACTTGAGAAAAACCTACTTTAGTTAAGAATTCAAAAGTGATTTTATTCACTTATTTTCTACCCAAACAAGTTGCCTTTTTTTTTTTTTTTTTTTGGCAATACTGGGAATTGAACTCAGGGGAATTCTACCTCTAAGCTACACCCCCAGCCTTATTTATTTTTTATTCTTTATCTTGAAACAGGATCTCACTGAGTTGCAGAGGACCTCACTAAGTAGCTGAGGCTGGATGTGAACCATGATTCTTCTGTCTCAGCCTCCCAAATGCTGGGGATTACAAATATGTGCCATCATGCCTGGCAGTAAGTTGCGTTTTATCCAGGAATTCTTGGGAAAAAATGTTTTTGATGCCTGAAATTGCAATTCCAGTTATTATGCCCATATTGATGTATGTCTTTTCGTGTTCTATTTTAACTGTGTAGAGTTCAGTTCCTCTCTGAGCTCCTTACGGTGTTAATGGTTTGGGAAAAATTTAAATGTATTATCAGAGATTCTTCCTTCTAATTACTGGAACTCTGATACTTATTTGTAAGTATGTTCACTTTTATTTACTTTTCCATGATGTGCTATTTTAATTTTCTGGGTTTTTTTTTTGTGTGTGTGTTATTAGTGATGGAACCCAGGGGGGCTTTCTACCTCTGGGCTACACTATCAGACCTATTTTATACTTTATTTGGAAACAGGGTCTCACAAAGTTGCTGAGAGCCTCACAAGTAGCTGAGGCTGGCTTCAAACCTGCGCCATCCTCCTGTCTCAGCCTCCCAAGTGCTGGGATTACAAGTGTGCGCCACCATGCCCAGCTTAATTAATTTTCTGGTCTTTAATGTATTTATATATGTGTCTGTGTACATATATATTATACACACACACCTACAGATGTGTGGTCCTGTGTCTCATAATATTTTTCATTCTCTGCTTTTATTTTTAAGCTAATATTTAATCCAGGTTTAATTCCTGAAGCTTAGTCTCTCAACTGAACTATTATAGTTTATTAATAACTTCTGGATACTTGTAGGGATTATGGGATCCACACCCCTCCCCAACTCCGCCAGGTGCCTACTTCAGTTAAGAATTCAAAAAGTGATTTTATTCACTTTGTTTCTAGCCTAACAAATTACCTTTTATCCAGGAATTCTTGAGAAAAAATCTCCACCCTTTGGCCTTAGCCCTGTCACTACCCGGCCTCCAGGGACCCGGGACCCTCCCCTCTGCCTGCCCACTGCCGAGAGGCATCCAACACCCTGGCCTTCCCACTACTCAGCACGATCTAGAGTTCTGGTCTTTCTGCTGGGGAACAACTAATTTGAACCCAAATGCTCACAAGCAATGCTAAGTGACTTGAAGCAGGGCAGCAAGCAGCTGTGCAGAGCATCACTCTGCCCTCCCCTGGCGCCGGTGATGCCTTCCCTCTAGCAGGCGGTGGCTGCTCCATCACCACCTCTCAGCAGCCACTCCAGTCAGGGCGGAGCTGCACGGGGGTGGCCCCGAAAGCGTTGTGCCAAAGCCAGGCTGAAATCTGCTGAAATCCTCTAGTTCTTCTGTGGCTCTCAGAAGGTCCCTGTGACAGCAAGTGGAACACCAGAACTATACTGCCCCACTGCACAATCAGCCCTTGGGGAATGGGAACACACACACACACACACACACACACACACACACACACACACACACAGCATGTGAGGCCCTCTGGCCTGTTTCACAAGCTTCATGATTGAAGTAGGTTTGTAACACACCAGGATTATTTAGCATCTCCCTATCTCCCTGTCTAGGCAACAAGTGCTTTCCTTTATCTGTGTTCTTCCCCCACACCTGCTAAATCCCAATTCATCCTTCAAAATGCTCAGCTGTCCCTGACGATTGATTATAGTTTCTTCGTTCCTTCTGCAGGCATTGATTGGCCTATTGTTTGTCAGGAACTTGGTTGTACAAGATAAGAAAATATTGCGAAGCCTCATGGAATCCTTCAGAGTTAATAATTTCTTTCCTGTGCGTACCTTGGACATATTCTATATTGTACTGTATCATCTTTGTTTGCTTATGTTTCTCTCCTCTATACAACTAAATTCCCAAAGATAAAGTCTAAAGCTTAATTATTTTTCTCTGTTGCCCAGGTTCTGTAACATAGTAAGTATGCCAGAAGGTTTGTCAAGGCAAACTAATCTACCAGCAAAAGATGTTTGCGTGATGTAGCCCCAATCTCCAAGACCCAGATGACAGGCTGAAAGAGGAAAGGATGTGAATGTGGGCTGGAGTTGAGGGAAGCTCCATGAAGAAGCTGTGCATCTTGAACTAGACCTTAAAGAACAGGTAAGTGTAGAGGGATGAGGAGGAGGCAGCGGGGAATGAGCATAGTCATGCTCAAAGGACAGCGAGAGATCCGAAAACAGAAGCAGAGGGTTTTGCTAGCCAAAACCCCCAGAGAAAAGCTGGGATGCACATTGCAAGGAGTTTCTGGCTCAGAGAAGAACAGAAAGAATCCCCAGCCATTTCCAGAAGGCTTTGTGACTTTCTGAGCACATGCACTTTTCTTCCTTGAGTGGAATCCCGTGAAGCGTGTAGAAAAGGCAGGCATTCTTATCATCAGCTTTCAAATGGAGACATTGAGGTGGGAGAAGATAAACGACTTCCCCAGCTCCCTAGTGACAGGCAGGGGGAGAAGCCAGGTTTGGAGGGTGATGACTCACCCCACTCCGTGTTTTTCTCTGCTTCCCAGTCTTGGGTATTCACAAGCTCTGGGTTAGAAGCAGGTCTGGGAATGACTGACACCCCACTACATGTTTTTCTCAGCTGTGTTAATGTGGGGGCCCATTAGTCCCATCCCCAAGGGAGACGGGTCATGGGCAGAGAGCTCCCCAGAGGCACCCGCAGACCTTGCCCCTGGGAGCAGAGCGCCTCGCCCTCATCCACACTCTTAGCATCCCACACACAGCGCGGGCCTGGGTAGCCTGGGCTCCGTCTTCATGATGTGGCCTGGTTTTCCCTCCCTTTGCTCCTCAACACAGTAAATCCCAGTCTGGGTTTTCATTTCCCTTTGGAGGCTCAAAGACCTTTGCTGTAGAGAAGAGCTAGACTATGCTGTCATGTATTCCAGTCACCTAAAAACAGCCATTCTCATGTTATGAACTGTTTCGTTTCTTAGTTGAACACAAGCTACCTAGTAGCTATTTACACACCGGTCCTTTTGTTTCTGTTACTCATTCATTTATCCAAAGGGAGGAGGCAAAGTGTGTGTTACCACTGAGATGCTACTTGTTTCTGAAATCAAGTGGCTGCTTCCCAGTTTCTCAGCAGGAATGATCTTTATGTGGCCACCTGTGGCCACATAACAGCATTGTGCTCTTTCTCCAAATTATTATTTGTTTCCAAAGGAAATCTGAAACATTTAGTCTAGTGATTTAATAAAATGTTTCTCATCATACACATAAAGGATATTATAAAGTTTTTCCTGACATTTGTTTATTCACCACTTATTTAGTGGTGATTGGACTCACGGGCATTCTACCTCCCAGCTATACTCCCAGCCATTTTTATTTTGAAATGGGGTCTCACTTGGTTGCTGAGAATCTCACTAAGTTGCTGACGCTGGTCTTGACCCTGCAATCCTTCTGTCTCAGCCTCTCAAGTACTGGAATTACAGGTGTATGTCACTGTGCCTGGCTTTTTTCCCACCTCACATTAAAAAACATAAACTAGCTGGGCATGGTGGTGCACACTTGTAATCCCCACGCTTGGGAGGCTGAGACAGGAGAATCGCACAGGTTCGAAGTCAGCCTCAGTTACTTAGTGAGGCTCTCAGCAACTTAGTGAGACCCTGTTTCCAAATAAAATATAACATAGGTCTGGGAGTGTAGTCTGGAGGTAGAGAGCCCCTGGGTTCCACCCCCAGTACCACACACACACACACACACACACACACACACACACACACACACCATAAACTCGACTTTGGTAATCTATAGGCTATGTAATCCTGCATGATCTTTTTTATTCTTTTGATACTGGGGATTGAACCCAGTAGCATTCTATGTCCAAGTCCCCAGCTCCATTTTATTTTGGATAAAGGATCTCACTAAGTTTCTAAGGCTGGCTTGAAACCTGTGATCCTCCTGTGTCAGCCTCCCAAGTACTAGGATTACGGGTGTGCGTCACCATACGGGCTCCTGTGTGATGTGACAATACTGTGGTATAGAGCTCTTTGCTACTCTGCAATAACAATTTTGTTTCTTGGTCTTCCTTTTTTACTTTCTGTGCTTTTTGTTTCTGTTGCCTTTTCTCCTGTCTTTCTTTCCTTTAGTCTTGGGCTCTTTGTGTGTCTGACAGAAAAACCCCTCATATCTGGACCAGATGGCCTTTCTAAACCCCTTTTAATGGATGATTCGAGCTTCTGGAGAAAACCTTTTCTAAAATCTTGCTTTGTTTGCTAACTTTTAGAGTTGATGATGTCTCTATAGGGTCAGATTTGAGAGCATAATTAAAGGCATTATCTGAACACTTATGGTAAAAACTACCACTATCAATAAAAGGGCTATTTAAGTTTTAATGATGCACATAACCATTTACTTATCAACTTACAGGCTACTCAAGTGTTTTACACATTGTTAGTTCAAAATTCTGTTGACAGAAAATTTTAGCCTTTAAGTGCCCCATTCAAAACATTCATGCTCCTGGAATAAATTCAAGAATACAACAATGACCTCTAAATAGGCTTTGATCAGAAAAAAATACATACCATTTTTTGAGAGATAGGAAACCATTTGAATACAGTGATAATGAGTTTCATTCCTACCTTGCACTCAGTGAGGAGCTTCGGCAACAGTGGAGCAATTTTGAGATAAAACAGCCCGGGTTAAGAGACAGGGTCTAGCTACTCAGGTCTATAGGCTCCGCATGATCTATATGTATATGGATGTGGATATATAGGTTATATAAAGCAGTGAGAAAATTACCTTTCTGTCAGCTTTAATAATTAACTTTCATTAACTTTTACAACAATGGAAAGACTCCAGTGCGGTCTTGACCTTTGAGACGCTGATCAGCAGAAGCGATGATGACAGCAAGCTTCTTCAAGTTCCTTGTGAGATTAACGTGTGTGTGTGTGTGTGTGTGTGTGTGTGTGTGTGTGTTTCATTGGTTTGCAGAGATTTGCACAACAGACATAAAGTCAGTAATCGTTAAAGGGCTGTATCCCTGGCGTGATACCTGTGCGTGGAGACGGGAGTGTAGAGGTGGTGTTCCTTGGCTTGATGACTGAGACTCGCAGGGGCTGCAGCAGACTGGCCCAGCTAACTCCTGGCTAAGGTCCTTGTTCAGAGGCTCGCTCAGCGCCAGGCAGCAGGCCTCTGTTTGCGCTCTGATTTCTGCTCCCACCATGACTTTCGCTAAGAGCAATAAATCTCCTGTTGCTAAAATGCCCATGAATATTTTCAGTCTTCATCTTAACTCTCAGCATTTGGCCCTGGTACTATTCTTCCTCAATATCTCTTTAGAAAACCCTCCTCCTCCTCCTCCTCCTCCCTCCTCCTTCTTTTTTTTTTTTTTTTTTTTTTTTTTTTTGCATTACTGGGCCTGGAACCCAGGGGCATTCTACCTCCAAGCTACACCCCTGGTCCTATATTTTAGTCTTTTTTATTTTTGAAACAGGGTCTCACTGAGTTGCAAAGGGCCTTGCTAAGTAGTTGAGGCTGTCTGCGAACTGTGATCCTCCAGTGTCGACCTCCCAAATGCTGGGATTACAAGTGTGCACCACCTCACCTGACTAGAAAACATGTTAAAAAAATGTTTCTACCACATTTCATTGCCAACTCCTATTCTGTCCAGCACCCCCCCCACCAGGTTCTATGCTGGCGACTCTCTCTCTCTCTCTCTCTCTCTCTCTCTCTCTCTCTCTCTCTCTCCCCCTTAGCCTAACTAAGAGTCTTGTGGTTTCTAGTAAACTGCAGATTTATAACTCCAGCACTTAGGATTTATATAGTTAAATCTTTATTTATTTATTTATTTATTTATTTATTTATTTATTAACCAGGGATTGAATCCAGGAACATTCTACCCCTGGCCCTTTTTATTTTATATCTTTTTTTTTTTTTTTTTTTTTTTGGTGGTACTGGGGTTCCTGGAAGCCCTTCTACCTCCGAGCTACACTCCCAGACCTATTTTTACATTTTTATTTGGAAACAGGGTCTCCTAAGCCAGCGCGCGCGGCTGGCTTTGAACCTCTGCCGCAATCCTTCTGTCTCTGCCTCCCAAGAGCAGGGATTACAAGCGTGGGCCACCACGTCCGGCTTTTATTTTATATCTTCATAGCGGTCTTGCTAAGTTTCTGAGGCTAGCCTCAAAACTGCAATCCTCCTGTTTCAGCTTCCCAGGTACTGCGAGGGGGGGGGGTTTACAGGCGTGCACCACCATGCCTGGCAAGATCTGTGTGTGTAAATACTTGCTCAGCATCCCCACCTGGATACCCCATGACATCTCAGATTTGACATATCCACATCTGAATTCTCCCTGCACATCTGTTCCACGTCCCCCTGCTCATGTCAGACACGTGGGTACTCTCCCTGCCACTTTTCCTGCAGACATCTTCCCCATCCCAGCCAATCCATCACCAGATCTGGCTGAGTCCACCACACCCCAAGAATATCCCAAGGCCATCCTCACCTAGCCTCCTCCCACTAAGCCACTGCTCTCTCCCAGAGACTTTTTTTTTTTTTTTTTTTTGCAGCACTGGGGATGGAACCCAGGGACATTCTACCTCCGAGCTACAGCATCGGCCCTACTTTTTCCATTCTTTATTTTTTGAAACAGGGTCTCACTGAGTTGCGAAGGGTCTCCCTAAGTAGCGGAGGCTGTCCATGAACCGCCATCCTCCAGTCTCAGCCTCCCGGATGCTGGGATGACAAGTGTGGTCCACCACGCCCGGCTCTCCAGAGCCTCTGGATGTTTCTTGCTTCCCTCCTCAGCCTTCTCCGCCTCGTTACCGCCCCACGGTGGGAACGAGCGTCTTATACTAGTCCTCTGTATGGGCTGGATGGCTTAGGACAGAGGCCCCCAGAGTCTGGCACGGTACCCCTGCCCAACTCCCAGCCTCGCCGGCCCTGCTGTCCCACCACCTTCTCCCCGCAGTGGCTTCTTTCCCCCTGGAATTTGTCTGATGCTTAAATGTACTACTTCTTCCTGCTTTGTCTGTTGTTTGGCTTCAATATCACTTTCTCAGAGAGAGCCCCTTTGACTTCCCAATCTCAATCAGCCCTGTGGTATTCTTTTATAGCTCCCTGTATTTGTGTGTGTGTGTGTGTGTGTGTGTGTGTGTGTGTGTGTGTGTGTGTGTTTTAATTTAGTACTAGGGATGGAACCAAGTGTGTTCTTCCACTGACCTATACTCTATCACTGAGCTATACTCTTAGCCCCTTCTTCTTTTCTAATTTGGAAACAAGTTAATTCTCTTTAGATTGCTGAGAGCCTCACTAAGTTGCTGAGGCTGGCCTTGAACCTGAGATCTTCCTGTCTCAGCCTCCCAAGTACTGAGATTATAGGCATGTGCCACCATATCTGACTACTTTTGTTTTTTAAACACAGCCTCATAATTTTAAAATACACCATTCTATACTCCTGTAACGCTTGGCTCCTTCATTAGGGTGAGAGGTCTATGCAGGAAGAAACCTTGACTGTCTTCCTTGCCTAGTACCTACAGTGAACCAATCACAGGACAATTGGTGATGTCACAGCAGTATTGGTTGAATGACAGTTAAATGAACGAATTAAATTTGGCATAACACAATTCTGAAAACTTTTGGGCAAGTCACTGGAGTTTTTCTACATTAGTCTAACAAACTCCGACTTAAACATGTGCTAACTACATAACTGAATGAACCATAGTGTCATTTATTTTGTGCTTTTATTTATTTTAATTTTTTATTGGTGCATACATCTTAGTGGGGTATTTTGTGCTTTTCTAATAGCTAACCTTAATTTAGAGCTTACTATCAGCCAGAAACTATGCATCCTATTTTATTGGGTCTATTCAATTTAATCTTCACAGGGATAATATATAGCAGAATATTTTATTTTACAAATGAATAGACTGAGGTTTACTTCAAGTGGTAAAGCCAATTAGTACCCCGGGAGCCTAACTTTGTCATTTCTTTGGCTACCATGTAACACCATTTTTAATTATTTTAACAAATATATAGCACATCTATTCAGAACTGCTGTGATCCATCAAACTTTATATTGTATTTGGCTGCTGAAAGAACTGGAAAATACTACACATAAAAAAAGAGACTTAAAATGATCGACCAGATTTAAAATGATTTCTTTTAGAACAAATAAGAGAGTTTTGGAAGGTTAATGGGTACAAGTTGAGTAAAAACAAATCGATAGCATTTCTATGTACTAACGATAACCAAATAGAAAAGGAAATAGAAAGATGCCACTGATACTGGCAACAAAAGCCACAAAGATATATATGGATGCTATGCAGAAAATTGCAAGCCGTCATTAAGGGACAAAAAGAAAGCTAGAGAAAAATATAAATTTATACATTTTCATGGATTTGAAGGTTAATGCCATCGTTTTCTTCAAAATAATCTATTACTTAAATGCTATTACAATAATAATCTGATTTTTATTTCCCATAGAAGTGGACAAACTTGTCCTAAAACTTGTATGAAAGCACAAAGGGCCAATAAAATAAAGATAATGTTGAAGAAGGAAAAAATGGGCACATATTTTCTGCCTGATATAAAGATTAGAGCTTTAGCGATCATGACGGTACCATGTACAACTATGGGAAATAATTAGACAGTGGAACCGAAGAGAAGGGTATGGAAAGAGAGGCATCGATTACAAAGATGCACTGAAACCTGGACATGTGCATGACCACAGAGATGGACTTTTTAATAGATGGTGCTGAGGCCACTGGCAATCCATGTGAGACGAAATTTAGATCTCATTTTTATAATACTTATAAAGATGTTTCAGGCTGACTAAAACTCCAACTATAAAAAGCAAAACTTTAACTTTTAGAAGGGAAAATACACATTATGAATTTTTCCCTAAAAGTATTTCTTAAACAAGTTACAAAAATGTGAACATCATAAAGGAAAAGATGGGTATATTCAGAATCATTATAAGAAGAACATGAAAGACACTATAAAATGATAAAATAAATAAATATGTACAGTGGATAAAGTAATCAGGCTTTGTTCATGGAACAAAATTCACTATGGTGATGAAAGCTAACATATTAGAGCCGCACATAGTATTATGGACTCATCTAATAAACACTGAGTCAAAAAACAAATTATTAAAGAATAAATGCAATATGTTATGTGTACAGAAAGTTTAAAAGCACACAGAAGTAGGATTGCTGGGTAGTTCTATTTTTAATTTTTGGAGTACTTCTACATTGTTTTCCATAATGCCTGTAACAATTTTCATAATTTCTATGGTAACAAACAACACTCTCATTTCTGAGTATAATATCCAAAGGAAATAAAAATCAGTAAGTCAAAGACATATCTGTACTTTCATAGTCATTGCAGTATTAATCACACTAGCCAAGGCATGGAGATCCAAGTGTCTTGTGGAATAAAGAAAACATGGAATATATAGAATACAATGGAATATCATTCATTTATAAAGAATAAGTCAATCTGGCCATTTGCAGCAACATAGATGAACCTGGAGGATATTGTGTTAAGTAAAATAAACCAGGTACACAGACACATACCATATTACCTCACTCATAGACGAGGAATATAAAAAAGATGAGCCCATAATAACGAAGAGTAGAAGCTGGGCATGCTGGCACATACCTGTAATCCCAGCCACTCAGGAGGCTGAGGCAGGACTGTGAGGCTGCCACCTGGAAATTCAGTAAGACCCTGTCTCAAAATAAAAAAGAAGCCAGGCGTGGTGGTGTACGCTTGTAATCCTAATACTTGGAAGGCTGAGACGGGAAGATTACAGGTTTGCAGACAGCTTCAGCTACTTAGTGAGGCCTTGTTTAAAAAATAAGGAATAAAAAATAGGGCTGCCGGGCGTAGTGGCGCACGCTTGTAATCCCCGCGCTTGGGAGGCGGAGACAGGAGGATTATGCAGGTTCGAAGCCAGCTGCGCTGGCTTAAGAGACCCTGTTTCCAAATAAAAAAGTATAAAATAGGTCTGGGAGCATAGCCCGGAGGTAGAAGGGCTTCCAGGAACCCCAGTACCACCAAAAAAAAAAAAAAAAAATAGGGCTGGGAGGATGTAATTTAGAGGTAGAATGCCCCTGGGTTCGATCCCCAGTACTGCAAGATAAATACATACATACATACATACATACATACATACATACATACACAAAAATAAGTAAGTAAAAGAAAAAGGTCTGGGAGTGTAGCTCAGTGGTAGAGCAACCCTAGGTTCAGTCTGCAGTACCATATACACACACAGAAATCCCAAAATGAAACAACAACAACAAAACAACAGTAGGATTGTGGTCGCCAGGGGTCAGAGATAGGGAAATGGGCAAGACTGGTCAAAGGATACGCACTTTCGGTTATAAAATGAGTAAGTTCTCAAGACCTAACAGCACTGTGACTGTCGTCAACAATACTATACTGCACGCTGGAAAGTTGCCGAGAGCGATCTCCAGAGTCCTCATCCCCCACCCCCATGGCAACACTGCAGGGGTGACTATGTTTGTTAGCTCAACTGTAGTACTAATTTTCGTCAAATCATCGCATGTATACTCTAATATATATGATTTTATTTATAAAAAATAAGAATTTTTTTTTCTATTTTTGGTAGTAGGGATTGAACCCAGGAGCATTCTACCTCTGGGCTACATTCCTATTCATTTCTACTTTTATTTTGAAACAGGGCCTTGCTAAATTGCTGAGGCTGGCCTTGAACCTGTGCTCTTCCTGTCTCAGCCTCCCAGGTTCTAGGATTCGTAGGCATTTGTCACCACACCTGGCTAGGACTTTCTTTTTTTTTCTTTTCTTTTTTTTTCCGGTAGTACTGGGGTTCCTGGAAACCCTTCTACCTCCAGGTTATACTCCCAGACATATATATATATATATATATATATATATATATATATATATATATATATTTTTTTATTTGGAAACAGGGTCTCTTAAGCCAGCATGGCTGGCTTCGAACCTGCGTGATCCTCCTGTCTCCACCTCCCAAGCGCGGGGATTACAAATGTGTGCCACCACGCCCGGCTGGCTAGGACTTTCTATTTTTTGTCCAAGTAAATTTACAAAAGGAAAATGCTTATAATCCACAGACATACCACAAATATATACAAACTAAATAATGAAGTGATAAAAAAATCATCATCGCATCATGGTTGTCTCTGTGGACAGAGGGGAAGTTTTCTGGGGAGGGCTGTGGAGCAGTCTTCAGCTGTATCTGGGGTTTAAACCCACCTCCAAGCTACACCTTCGGCCCTATCTACTTTTTATTTGAAATAAGGTCTTGCTAAGTTGCTGAGGTTATCCTTGAACCTGTGATCCTCCTCCCTCAGACTCCCAAGTACTATTTCTTTTTCTTATTGAAGATATTTTTGAAAATTTTGAGGTATGTATTAATTTCCTAGGGCTGCTGGCACACAATACCACAAGCTGTGTGACTTATAACAGTAGAAATTTATTTTTCATAATTCTGAGGCCACAAAGTCAGAATTGAGATGTCAGCAGAGCCAGGTTCTGGTGCGATGCTGGGGGAACCTTTCCTGGCCTCTGCCCACCTCCTGGCCGCGGCTGTTGACCCCAGCCCTGCACTGGCTTTACCTTAGTATCTGTCGCTGTCTGCATGTGGCATTCGTGCTGTCTCCCCTTCTTCTAAGGACATCAATTATTTTGAATTAAAGGCCCATTCTCCTTGAGTCCATAAACTATCTTAACTAACTACATCTGTAAGAACTCCTTTTTTCCCAGCTGGGCGTGGTGGTGCACGCTTGTAATCCTAGCATTTGGGAGGCTGAGACAGTAGGATCACGGTTCGTGGACAGCCTCAGCTACTTAGTGAGGCCCTCTGCAACCCAGTGAAACCCCTGCTTCAAAATAAAGAATAAAAAATAGGGCTGGAGGGATAGCTCGGAGGTAGAACGCCCCTGAGTTCCATCCCCAGCACCGCAAAATAAATAAATAAATAAATAAATAAATAAATAAAAGAACCCTTTTTCCCAAACAAAGTACTAGGAGTTGGGTTTTCAATGTATTTTCTTGGTAGGACACCATTCAACCAATAACCAGGTATAATTACATTCAATGAAATCTGCAGATCTCTAAGTGGACATTTTGAGCTGGGTGTGGTGGTGCATGCCTGTGATCCCAGCACTTGGGAGACTGAAACAGGAAGAGCTCAGATTTGAGGCCTGTTTCAGGACTTAGTGACAATCTCAGCAATTTAGTGAGACTCTAGTGGTTTTTTTTTTTTTTTTTTTGCTTTTTTTTTTTTGGTACTGGAGGTTAAACCCATAGGCATTCTACCTCCAAGCTACATTCCCAGCCCTATTTAATTAATGTATGTATGTATGTATGTATGTATGTATATGTATGCATACTGGGAATTGAACCCAGAGGCATTTTGCCTCTAAGCTACATCCCTAGCCCTATTTTATTTTTATTTTGAAACAAGTTCTCACTTAGGTTGATGAGAGTCTCACTACTTCTTGAAGCTGTCCTTGAATTTGTGATCCTCCTGTCTCAGCTTCCCAAGTACTGGGGTTTTAGGTGTGTGAACCATGCTAGGTTTAGTGAGTCTCTGTTTCAAAATAAAAGATAAAAAAGGCTGGGTGTGTAGTTCAGAGGTAGAATGCCCCCGAGTTAAATTCCCGGTAACACACACACACACACACACACACACACACACACACACACAAATGTACATTTTGATGAATTTTGATAAATACATGTGCCTATGCATATTAACTTACTATTGATCATATACATATTATCGCATACTTAGTGACTTATAACAATATACAGTTATTAGCCAACACTTCTACAGGTCAGCAATCTGACATGGATTTCGTTGAACTAACATCGCAGTGACACCAGGGCTGTGTGCTTTTCTGAAGACTCTGGAGCAGAATCTATTTCCTCGTCTTTTCTAGTTTGGAGATGCTGCCCTATCTTCAAAGGCAGAAACAGCCATTCTTCTATCGTTTCTTATAGTGTCAAGCTCTCTCTCTAACCATAGTCAGGAAAGTTTCTCTTCTTTTAAGAGCTCGTATGATTATAATCTCCCTGTCTCAAGGTTCTTGACCTGAATCACATCTGCAAATTACTTCTTGCCATATAAGGCAACATCCATAGGTTTGGCATATGAAGACACGGACACCTTTGAAAGCCATTATTCTGCCCACAACCTCATGTAAAATCCACTCCAATCTTTTAAAATAATATATATATTTTTTGCAGCACTGGGAATTGAGTCCAAGGGAATTCTATCTCTGAGCTACACCCCCTAGCTCCATTTTATATTTTATTTTGAAACAAGGTCTCACTAAGTTGCTGAGGCTGGCCTCGAATCTGCAATCCCTCTGTCTCAGCCTCCCAAGTACTGGGATATAGGCATGTGCCATGTTCAACCACCCCGTTAAAGTAGAGAACATTTCCATTGCCCTTGGGAAGTTCTTCATGCTCTCCTCAGTCAGTTTCTGCTCTCAGAGGCCATCTCTGTCCTGATTTCTATTGTCCTTGATTAGTTTGGCCTGTGTTGGAGTTTGATATAAAAAAGCACATTCTCTTTTGTGTCTGGCTTCTGTTTCATAGCTTAATAATTTTGCATCATCTACATTGTTACATGTATCCATTACCTGTTAATTTCTTTATTATTAGATATTACTCCATTATATGAATATGCCAGAACTGTTTATAATTCTCTTGTGGATGAACATTTGGATAGTTTTCAGTTTGGAGTTATTAAGAACACCCTCACCCTCATGCATCCTTTTGTGTACAGATGTTCTAATTTTTCTTGGGTTCTGAAGACTCTGGAGGAAAATCTATTTTGGTAGACCAGGGTGTGTGTGTGTGTGTGTGTGTGTGTGTGTGTGTGTGTGTGTGTGTATGTATGTATGAGAGGTAGAGCTAGAGAGATAGATAATGTAAGTGTGAATTTTTCAGGTGAAAAAAATATATATATATATGGTGGTACTGGGGTTCCTGGAAACCCTTCTACCTCCGGGCTACACTCCCAGACCTGTTTTTATTTTATATTTTTTAAAATTTGGAAACAGGGTCTCCTAAGCCAGCGAGCGGCTCTCTTCGAACCTGCGCGATCCTCCTGTCTCCGCCTCCCAAGCGCGGGGATTACAAGCGTGCGCCACCACGCCCGGCTTCATACTGATATTTTAATAGACACTCGGCTGCCTTTCAAAGATCCAGTATACCCATATGGTGCATCCCTTTCTCTTTCTTTGGGAAGTTTGGAAATGAAAGTCTTCAAAGGAAGACAGTTGCACTTCGCAAAGACTTCATAAAGTTATACCCCACAAAGAAGACAGTTATGCTTCATAAAGACTGGCCTACAAAGAAATCCACCCCATAAAAAATCAATTCTCCAGTTTAATATGAAACTCTATGAATCTCTCTCAGTATCAAGATAAGTCCCAGAGATCCCAGATGGTAAAGGAAATTTTAGTATGCAGAGAAAAAGAATAAAACTAACCAGTAATCAACAACTAGAAAAGAATTAAACTTTCTAGTGTCTTTTATTTTGGTTAAATTTGAGACTTGAGAATAAAAAGGCCACAAGAACCAAATCTGTAGAATATGATATTTTTATGTAATACTGGGGATTGAACCCAGAGGCATTCTACCCCTGGGCTACATCCCCAGCCCTTTTAATTTGATTTTTTAAAATTTTGAAATAGGTTCTCGCTAAGTTGCTGAGGCTGTCCCTGAGCCTCCAATCCTCCTGTTACAGGCTCCCAAGTACTGAGGTTACAGGTGTGCGCCACCATGCCTGGCTATAGAATGCAATTTCAAGGCATTCTCCTTTCCCTGGAAAAATCTGGAGCCGAGTTACTTAGTGGAATCAAAGACCACCTCAGAGACACATGTTGGGTGGGATGTGAGGGGAGGGTTGGGACGTGAGACTGAAACGTTTGCAGGAAGTACAGTTTATTCAGTACTGACACTAGCGACCTGGAATCAGGACTCTCATTTCTTGCCTAAGTCACATTTCCTTTATTGCATCTTATTTCAATTCATTTTATTGTGCATGGAAGTGTGATAAGACTTCTTAGAGCAACTTGGAATGAAGCACTGAATTTTATATGTTTAAATACAACACGATAACCTTTAGTTCTCGTGGTGTCGGACCTCCCCCTCACCGCTAGAATCTTCATTTCAGAGGCGAGACTCCCAGTAAAATAATGGGCGTGGGAGGCGATGGCCGGATTCGTCATCTTCTAATCTACCTTTTGCTTTATTGCCAACATCACTTAACATTTTGGAAATGGGCCAGCTTTGTCTTTAGGAATTTTTTTTATGGTGGTTCTGGGGTTCCTGGAAACCCTTCTACCTCCGGGCTACACTCCCAGACCTATTTTATATTTTTATTTGGAAACAGGGTCTCTTAAGTCAGCACGGCTGGCTTTGAACCTGTGCCATCCTCCTGTCTCTGCCTCCCAAGCGCGGGGATTACAAGCCTGCGCCACCACTCCCCGCTCTTTGGGAAAATTTTAAGAGCTGGCTTTCCCACCAATGGTGCAGTTTTCTAGTAAAGATTTCTAGCATATATATTGTCCCCATGGTTCCCAATGTATGGATAATAATGAGGCCAAATTAATCCATTTCCCTTGCTCTGTCGCATCCAAAGGCTCTTTCTCTACTGTTTTCTGGTTCTTGAGCAGCGGGTGGATACATCTCACCCCCAGGGGACTCTCCTCCTCTGCCCTCTGTGATCTTCCAGTTCCTTTGGTTTGTTTCTGCTCAGTCTCTCCCTCTCCTGCCACTGCCCATGGTTCCTAGGGCTGAGTCGTATCACCCTCCTCTTCTAACTGTTCACTCTCTCAGAGAACTGTACTCTCCCATGACCATGATCCCCAATCATGGAGCCTTACACTTTGGGCCGCCTACCAGAGTGTTCCCCCTGAGTGACCCTGCAGCTCTAGAGACTCACAATGTCTAAAATTTTAGCCAGCAACTTAAAACTGTCATATAGTAATGTTATTTAGTTAATTTGGCAAGATAAAGAGGTTTGGTTCTGTGGGTGCAGCTATATAGTGGGTACTATATATTTGACAATGTTTGCCAGCATTTAGAAGATATTTATTAAATTTTTAAAATATTATTTGACCTGGAATTTCCATTTCTAAGAATTTACCTTAGAGATACACATTGAAAAATTGCGAACAAGGATTTGCATTGCAGCAGTGTGGTTTTTTTTAATTGTAAACAGTAATAGTGGCAAAAACAATACCCTACAAAAACTCCTACTACAGCCAAAACACTTTCAGCGTAGGACTGGTTCAATATATGAAATACACACATACACTGGAATACTATACAGCCTTCAGAAGTGAAGCATATCTGATAATCTCTATCTTAAGAGTGTACTACTAAAGCAAAAAGTATGATATTAAGTATATGTAAGAGTGTGTAGTGTGTGATCATATTTGTGTAAAAATATTTCAAGAAAGAATGTCCAAGAAGCAAGAAATAGTCACTATGGTGTCAAAGTAGAATTGGAAGGGGGGAAAAAAAAAGAAGAGGCTATTAAAGAGGAAGAGGATTTTAACTTTCTTGGGGAGGGGGGTGTGGGATTTATTATTATTATTATTATTATTATTATTAATTTATTTATTGGTCTTTTTTGAAACCCAGAGACTATACCTGCAAGACATATGCTTTGCCACAGAACTATATCCCAGCCCTGGATTGTAACTTTTTCATGATATACCATATAGTATTGCTTAAGTTTTGAAATTGAGTTCTGTTAGTGTGTTTAAGAAAGCATCTCTTCCTTCCCTACTAGTTGGTCTCCTGGTTCCCCAATTCCATGCGCATCGGTCTCCTGTCACACTGGCTGCAGGGTTTGCTGCCACCCTGACCCCTCTTTCCTTCTGACTGTCTTCTCGAGGAGCTAAGCTCCCTGCCTGCTCTTCCATGTCTCTGGGTTTCAGCCTTCCCTCTCCATTGCAGCTCTCTGTGCCTGGTCTTGAGACCTGCCACTTCTTTGCAGAGACCTTGGGCAAGTCACTCAATCACCCTTTTGTTTCCTCAACTAAAATATGGGAACAGCACCCCCGGCAGAGCGGGAGGTTGTTCTTTAAGAATAAACATGGCAGTGGTGGTGCACGCTTGTCATCCCGGCACTCTGGAGGCTGAGACAGGAGGATCGTGGTTTGTGGCCAGCCTCAGCTACTACTTAGTGAGGCCCTTTGCAACTCATTGAGACCCTGTTTCAAAAAATAAAAAGACTAAAAAATAGGGCTAGGGTGTAGCTCTAAGGTAGAATGCCCCTGGGTTCCATCCCCAGTAACACACACACACACACACACACACACACAAAAGAATTAAATGCGGTAAGAATACGCAGTTTCTGACACATGGTACGTGCTCAATAAATGCTGTTTTCTACTCTATTTTCTCTTACTATTACTATATTTTCTCACTCACATTATTTGCTGTTTTCAGTTTGGCAAGATAAAAAGATTTATTAGTACATACTATATATTTGGCAATATTTATTACTATTGATTTGATAAATTTTCCAAGCATATGTTTTTTTTTTTATCATTGACTCCATTTGTGTCAACGCCATCTTGTCTCTGGGGCCTTCCCTGGGCTTACAGATTGGACAAGCACAGTGGGACTCTCCAGCATCATGGCGGTGGTGGTGGTGGGGGGCTCGAGGCACCTGGAGGATTCCTTCTGGAAGGAGGAGGGGCTGCTGCTGTCCCCATGAACTTCACTAGCACAATTAGGGGCAACCTCTGGAGCAAAGTGTCTCCCAGGCAATCCCCTCACTCCTGCCCTTGACACCCTCTGTGGCCCTCCTGCTGGAGCTTGAGTAGGAGCCAGCGGAACACTCATGCCTGGCAATGCTCAGTTCTACCATCTTGTTTCATTTCCTCGTCTATGCTTCCTTAATTTGACTCAAGTCAACCTGTTCCTCTACTTTTCCTTTCCACATTCATTTTCAAAATGGAAAATTTGGTACAAAAGTTACATGTGCTCAGCTGGGCATAGTGGTGCACACATGTAATCTCAGCACCTGGGAGGCTGAGACAGGAGGATTGCAGGTTTGGAACGAGTTTCAGTTACTTGGTGAGAGCCTGCTTCAAAATTAAAAACATAAACAAACATACAAAATAGGGCTGGGAGTGTAACTCAGAGGTAGAATGCCTCTGGGTTTAATCTCTAGGAGAGAGAGACAGAGACGGAGACAGAGAGACAGAGAGACAGAGAGAGAGACAGAGGTTACATGTGCTCATTGTAAAAAAATGTTATGGAAAAACACTGTATAAAAACGGAAGTCTCCTTTATCACCTTAATTTATTTTACTTGTTAACAAGTAAAACTAATTAAGGATCAGTTAGGATAAAATTTTTGATTGTGTCAGTAGACTCGGTAGAAAAAAGAACTATAATAACCTTTTGTATCTCTTTAGCACTAATCTTTTATTTTTAAATGGCTTTGGTGGTTGTGAGGTCAAAATTCCATTTTCTAGATGTGCTCATAGAACAAAGAGGACTTCTTGCCCTCCCTCTCTCCCTTCTTTCGTTTCCCTCTCTCTTCCTCCCACTCCTTTCTCCTCCTCCTCATCCTCGTCGTCCTCCTCCTCCTTCTTCTCCTTCTCCCCCCCCCCACCTAGAGATTGAACTTAGGGATGTTCTACCTCTGAGCTAGACCTATAGCCCTATTCTATTTTTTATTTTGAAACAGGCTCTTGCCAGGTTGCTGAAAGCCTCACTAAATTGCTGAGGCTGGCTTTGAACTTGTGATCCTTCTGTCTCAGCCTCCCAAGGCCTGAGATTATAGGCGTGTGCCAGTGTACCTGGCTGCCACTGCTGCTTCTACTGCAGAACAGAAGAGGGGGGAGCACAGAGCAGCTAGAATGAGCAAAGGAGATGCGCTTTGCCTGGAGGTAAAGGCAAAGCTCAGTGCCCCCCTCCCCCTGGCACCTCCCAACTGATGAGCGAGGCAAAGGCCTAGCTTACCTGGCCTCCAGGAGTCTGCCTTTCAGGACTCCTTCCTTCAGTACATACATCATCTCTATGTGCCACGCTGAGGAACCACTCTGCCTCCTGAGCCCCAGATACAATGTGTGTGTGTGTGTGTGTGTGTGTGTGTGTGTGTGCGCGCGCTGGGATTGAACCCAGGGACGTTCTACCTTTCAGCTACATCCTCAGCCCCAGTCTCATTTTGTTTTACTTTCAAACAGGTTCTTGTCGAATTAGTGCGTGCTGGCCCGGAACCTGCGACCCTCCTGGCTCGGCCGCTCCAGTACTGGGATTATGGGCACCTTGTCCGGCTCATGTAATCTTGGGGTGACCAGGTGTTCCCTCAGAGTCTCAATTTCAGTCTTGTCGACTTCTTCACAGGCTCTTTTATATATGTACAATTCTTAGACTTGGTTATTGGACTGAACTGGTACTTGATTTATGTCTACATTAAAGTGTATGATTGTGTGGTTTCTCGGGGATGTAGATCTGATTAAATGGGATACTGAAGTCATTTCTTAAAAAAAAAAAAAAAAGGAAGAGTATGGGATCTGACATTTGTTACAAACAACCCTGTTACTGCAGCAGCATTGTTTCTAAGAGAAAACCAGACTTGACTCACCTTTTGATTGATTACACCCTTTGAGTACTGTAACCCATTGTAAGCTTAAGGACAGCTTGTCCTGGCATTACTATTTGTAATCACTGGACGTTTTCTTGAATTCATTATAAAGAGACTTTAATGTGTGAACTCTAATGTGTTCTTAACCACATAATTAAAATTTAAGTAACAAAGGGAGAAACACCATAAATCAGGGGCAGCTCGGTATGAAAAGGAGTGGAAAATAACTCCTTATTTGAAAAGAGAGGATTTTCTTGAAAACACTTATTAATCCTAATTAATAATTGACTTTGTGTGCTTGCGGTCAGCACTGCATCGCTCTCTTCTAAAAAAAACAAAAAACAAATGAGTTCCAATTGGCTTTTCTCTTTTCTTTGGTAATATTCAAAACTATTTTATTGTGACACCTTTCTGATTCAGACTAACACAGATAGGAAAGGCAGCCGAAATCAGAGGGCAAGCTATTATGAATTCGACATCCCTTTGACAGATACCATTAGCTCAAAAACGCTATCTTAGGCATTCTATTTGAAATAGTAACCAACTCCAAATTCCACCTTCTTCTTCTTTGCATACTTACAGAGCCCCGAGAAATCTCCAAAGCAGGGCCGGTTCCACCCACTTGTCCTTTCACTTTCTAAAACAACATTGTCATAAATAAAAGTTCAACCAGATAGCCCTCTTCCTGAGCGTGTTATCAAGTCATGGAGACTGGGCTCGGCAGCGGAGGCCAACATCCATGAGGAGTTTGGCCTAAATGGTGGTTCCTTTGTTCTTCCCTTTCTTTCCTGTGGATCTGAAAAATCTCATTCCCTCCTATTCTAGTTCTTAAGCATTTTTTCTCTGTGTCTGTAAAGGGAACAATTTTGACAGTTGAGAATGTGAATTAGATATCCTGGTATCTATGGTGAATCTCAGGAATAGCAATCGCAAGCTCTCTGGCTCACATATCAGAAATCAGCATCAGTTACATAGTTTTTGTAGCAAGTTTGCTGTGATTGGTCTCCTCTCATCCTTCTACCCAGCAGTTGACCGATTGACTAACCTATCCCTGTACCTCAACACTTCACAAAAGTCTATGGGAAGTGTTCTATTCAGTGTTTTGTTTTATTTACAGCTTTAAGATTAAAGCATTGTTTTAACTTAGAAAAACTATGTAAATGATTACCTTTATCTATGTTTTCTTTTAATAGGAAAATCATTGTACATGGTCTCCCTCAACAAAAATTCATGTCCCTTAGAGGATTGAAGAGCAGCTTCCCTTTCTTTTTTCTTGCTGACGAGTCTTCAGGAGGTGGTGGTGAATGGTTTTGGCACTGAGGGTTGAATCCAGGGGCATTCTGAACCATGAAGACCCTATACTAGCCCCAATAAGATATCCTTGGTTTTGTGTTGAATGGGTCTACTTCTATTTATAATCTCACAGCTTATCCAAGTAAAGAAATTGAATTCACTAATCTATAGTACTCAAGGCATCTCAAAAAATGTTATGGTTGAATTTTTAGTTAATAAGAAGACCAAGTCAGTGTTAAAACCAGTGACCATTTCTCTCCTGAATGTTCTAGGTGGTTCCAATTTCAAATAATCTATCCTATTGTTCCTATATGAACTTAGAAGACCCCGTATTTTCTCTTCTCGACTGGTAAAATACTGTAGAGTAACAGGCAGATAGTTTTGACTACAAAAAACTGAAACTCCAAATAAAGTAGGAGTATTAACGTCTAAAGTTTAGAGTTTTAACATCAGGAATAAGACATGGCTCACGAAACTGAAAATTTCAAAAGTAGGCTTCAGGGAAGGCTTGATCTGGCTTCATTGCTTTGAGAATTTCTTGATTCGACCGTCCTTTGTAATCTCCATTACCAGCTTAGAGTTTCCTCATGAGATTATTCACTGATTCCAGTAGAAATATAACTGAACCCATGATTTGCCAGGTAAAGGTGACCTTCCAAGTCTCCTTGAGGCTGGTATGAACACATAATCAGGCCAACAGGGTCTGAGCAGAAGTCATGTAAGTACTGAAGGGAGGAGAGCGCCTCCCTGCTGCCATCTTCCTCATTCCCACTGGATGGAATTTGGAGTCACCTGGAACCATACAGATGGTGACATCTTCGAAGCAAAAATCATCTGAATCTTACAGATTAAGGCAGAACTAAAGGAAAGGATTCTGGGTCTTGACCCTGTAAAACTGCTGTGACAGCCTTAAATGGCTTATGCCGTAACTGAAATATGGGAAAGAAATAATTATTTTATGTAAACTACTATTATTTGGGATCTCTGTAGAGCATCCAGCCAGGACCCCTGGAGTCCCTGAGACTCTTTTAGTGTGTCTCTAAGGTCAAGACTAGTTTGATAATAATACTTTGGTAGCCTGAATAATACCTGCCCTAAAGATGTCCAGGCCCTAATTCCTGGAATGAGCAGATATGTTATTTTACATGGCAAAAGGGTTTTGCAAAGCTGGGCGTGGTGATGCACACTTGTAAACCCAGCATTTGAGAGGCTGAGAATGGAGGATCATGGTTCGCGGACAGCCTCAGCTACTTAGGCCCTCCACAACTTAGTGAGATTGGTTCAAAATAAAGAATAAAAAAATAAAAAAAAATAGGGCAGGGGGTATAGCTTGGAGGACGAATGCCCTGAGTTCCATTTCTGGACCTGCAAAAAAAGGGTGGGTAGGCTTTGCGAGTATAATTAGGTTAAGGATTTGTTTGGGGTGGTACTGGGGTTCCTGGAAGCCCTTCTACCTCTGGGATACACTCCCAGACCTATTTTTATATTTTGAAACAGGGTGTCATAAGCCAGCGCGGCTGGCTTCGAACCTGCGCGATCCTCCTGTCTCCGCCTCCCAAGCACGGGGATTACAAGCATGCGCCACCACGCCCGGCAGGTTAAGGATTTTGATCCTTGGATTATCTGAGTGGGTTCAGTAAAATCCCAGGGTCCTTATAAGAGAGAAAGAGGGTAAAAGAAGTAGCTGTGATGATAGTACATCGGTGGCTTTGAAGATGGAAGAGGGAGCCGCAAGCCAAAGAAAGTGGTCAGTGCCAAGAAACTGAACAAGGCAATGAAGCACTCTCTACCTGACAGCCTCCAGAAGAAGTCATGCTGCTGACACCTTGATTTTAGCCCAGTGAGACTATTTTGGACTTCTGACCTCCAGAAGTGTAAGATAATAAACTTATATTGTTATAAGCCATCACATTGGTGCAACTTTGCTTTAAGAGAAAGGGGAAACTAGTACAGATATTTAGATGTTACTTGTCTTTTTCGCTGCCATTCTCTCCCAGGCATACTGGGAAGTTTTCCAAAGGATACGCTGTGTATTAAAACAACATGCCGAGTTCATCAGATATGAGAAGCTGGCTCCCACTAAATGAGGTATTAAAGAGATTTGCCAAAATATAAGAAAATTCCACTCTTCTCAGTTTTTGTTTTGCAAATTTAGGTTTTTTTTTTTTTATTCAAAACTAGCTGGGCATGGTGGCGCATGCTTGTAATCCTAGCATTTGGGAGGCTGAGACAGGAGGATCAAGATTCACGGACAGCCTCAGCTACTTAGTGAGGTCCTTTGCAACTCAGTGAGACCCTGTTTCAAAAAACAAAACAAAACAAAACAAAAAAAAAACAATAAAAGCCCCTGGGTTCCATCCCAATTACCACACACAAAAATTTAAAAACTATGTTGTTTATGTTAACCTGTAAGAAGTTTATTGAGGTTACTTTAAATGAAGTAACAGTTCAAAATTTCTGTTCAAATGTATAAGGCAGCAATATTGATAAGTATAAAACATATGCATGAAGTTTCTTTGTCAAATGTCTTCAATAATTTTCAAGGGTATAAAGTGATCTGCAGAAGGGGAGGAGGTCAGGGTATACAGAGGGAAATATATCAAGTGATATAGACATGTATGTTTGTATTACTTTGAATCTCACTATGATGTATAATTACATTGCACTAATAAAAGCATAAAAACATAAAAAAATAAAATGATCCTTAGGCCAGAAAACTTAAGAACTGCTAATTCAGCTTAAGCAATAGAGTAGTGAAATTGCCTTGGTAATGTTAGGTCACAGTTTTACTCATCACGGTGCACAAAGAGAGAGCGTTCAGGCCAGGTGTGGCGGCGCATACCTGTGATCCCGGTACTCGGGAGGCTGAGAAAGGAGGATCACAGGTTTGAAGTCAGCCTCGGCAACTTAGCAAGACCCTGTTTCAAAATAAAAAATAAAATAGGACTGTGGGTATAGCTCAAAGGTAGAATGACCCTGGGTCCAATCTCCAGCAACAGAGATAGAGATAGAGATAGAGAGAGGGCAGGGGAGGGAGGGAGAGGAAGAGGGAGAGGGAGAGGGAGAGAGAGAGAGGAGGGTAGGGGAGGGGAAGAGAGGAGAGGAGAGGAGGGCAGGGGAGGGGAGGGAGATTCAAAATATCAAGCAGAAAGACTAGCTTTCATTCTGAAAGAAACAGTTTAGGACCTGTGACCCCCTTCTATACCAATCACTGTGGCAAGGAGCTAGATTCCTCTAATAGATTACTAATCAGGACACATTGTGTCTGGACCCAGTGGGAAAGGCATATATGTATGTCAGCAAGTCAGCCAGCTGTGTCTGTTGCAGTTACCATAGAAAATAATAGCGAGGCCAGCAAACACACAGCACTGGTCAGGCTCTCTTTTAAGCATAGGCTTAAATCTCACAACCATTCAGTGAAAATATTATTGTTTTTTTATTATAGCATGCAATATGCCTTCTCCACCACTCCAACTCAGAAATGTGTTTGAGGAATGTTTAAATACTTAAAGTTCCTAAGATCTTGACAAACTTTATCGTTAGTCTATACTGGCATGATAACTCAGTGACTAGAGCAGAGACCCTGGGATCAGATGGACTCACTCCCAGATGGGTGTGATGCTCACACCTGTAATCCAGCACTGAGAGGCTGAGACAGGAGGATTGTAGGTTCTCAACTTAGCGGGAAACTTGGAAACTCAGAGAGACCCTGTTTCAAAATAAAAAATAAAAAGGTCTGAGAGTGTAGCTCAGAGATAGAATGCCCCTGGATTCAATATCCAGTATAAAATAAAAAGAAAAATAAGAAATAAAATTCTCTTTAAGAAAAGCCACGGACTGATTGAAAGTATTATGTGACAAAGGGCCTATCTCCAAAATACATGAAACATTCTTATAACTCAGCTGGGCCTGGTAGCACATGTCTGTAATCTGTGCTCAGAGTTTGACTGAAAACTCTCACTGAGGAAATGATTTTTTAAAACTTATATGATAATTTTTATAATTCCCTATTTGTTAGTGGGGGGAATTATATTTCAATTTAATTGCATAGTCTAATTCGAGCGATCTCTTTAGGTTTAAATATTCCATTTCTTTGGAGATGGTGCTCAGTCTGTTGGATTCCTCCCCTCTTCCATGCTAAGTGTTTTGAGGATGGGACGGGGTGGAAAAGGGAGTGAGATGTAGTGGGGGACGCTGAAGTCCCAGGAGTCACATCTTGAACTAGCGACTCATAAGGGGGACTGGCCTAGCCACCTGGGATTGGCCGGTGTCCCTAACCGAGTAGGGGCAACGGTCTTCTCACTGGGCTCGGTTAAGTTGCTTGTCTATTTTCTAACTCCTCAACCCTATCTTGGCCTCCACGGGGCTTGTGGACACGTTAGACATGAATGCTTCTGGGAAATTTCCAGAGGGACTCCATGCTCTTGTCCATGGTGAGCTCCCCCCATGCCAAATATCCCAGGCGGGACCAGGTGAGGCTGTCCTGACCAGCCCGCCACACCACTGCAGCATGGCTGCCTCTGAGTTGGCATAGGACAGTTCATGGGCTGGACCCTTCCCAGAGTGTACAACAGAAAGCAGAGCAGCCCCGTGAAGGTGGGTTTTCACCTCACCTTCTGCCCCTCTTCTCTCCAGGGCATTGGCACAGACGGGGCTGTGTATCTCACCCCAGTGACCATCGACCTCTGCTTCTGTCTCACTTAGGCCTCTCCTCTATGAAAGTCCCTGGGCAAGTCTCTTTGCCATGGTTCTTGATATTGTCACCGAGGAGAGAAGAGAGCTTAGAAAACCCTCTTCTCTATTGACAAACCTCAGGTTTCAAGCCTAATGCCTTGCTAAGGTAATGAAAATCTACAACTAGATGTCTGAAGTGGAATATTAGCTCTCTTTCTGTCTCTTGTACTCCCACTAGAACAATCTTCAACTCATGCCTTCGCCCTCTTCCTTGCTCATCCAAGTCCTCAATATGCCTTACGCACTTCAGGGAGAAGGTTGTGCATATCTGAGAAAAAAAGATGATCGTACAACATGGCGATACATGTGTGGAAAAAGAGACACATAGATGAATTTAATTAGATAGATTTAATGACATGGACAAACCTAGTTTGGAATCCTGGTTCTGCTACATATCCATCGTGTGCTCCTGGGCAGGTTAACTTCTCTAAGCTTTAGCTTTTCTGTAATGAGGGGAAAACAACATCTATCTTGATTATTATCATATACATTGTATCACATGCCTTACATCTATCTCATTTACATATTTGTACACACCATCTCATTTACCTACTCAACGTGGCACCGCAGGTGCACCGTGAACACACATGCTGATGATCCCAAACATATTGTTCTGGAAAAGCAGCCATTTAGTCTGTGCTCAGTATTAAAGGGAACTCAGCTGGTTCTGTGGAAAAAAGACTACTCAGGAACTTGCTGAACCAGGTCATTACATTAGCATTTTGTTTCTGAGTCAGTTTCTCCCAATTTTTATAGACTGTGAAGAATAAAGTTTCAGAATTTTTCAAGGTCATTTTTATCAGCTGGAGATGGTCATTCCCCTCTTTGTAGAGGTGAGAGAGAGGGAGAGAGGGAGAGGGAGAGGGAGAGGGAGAGGGAGAGGGAGAGAGAGAGAGAGAGAGAGAGAGAGAGAGAGAGAGAGAGAGAGAGAGAGAGAAAAGAAGAAGAAGAAGAAGAAGAAGAAGAAGAAGAAGAAGAAGAAGAAGAAGAAGAAGAAGAAGAGGAGAGGAGAGGAGAGAGAAGAGAGGGGGAAGGAAGGAAGGAAGGAAAAAAAAGAGAACAGAAGAAAAAAAGTATGCTGGTCCAAATAACACATTTATTATATCTGATACTAGCCTGGCTAACAAGTATGAAGGCTGCATTTACACATAATGTGAAACAGTATCACATTGCAGGGGTCTTTAATGACCAATTCAGAAGTTTGCATGATTTATTCAACAGATTTCTCAAGCTCCTGCAAAGTGGACCTGCTGTTATGATCTTACAGTTAACATAGACATGTTTTGTAGTTTAATAAAAGTGTTTTAGAGCCAGGTGTGATGATGCATGCTTATAATTCCAGTACTTGGGGGACAGGAGGATCACAGGTTTGAGGCCAACCTCAGCAACTTAGCAAGACTCTCAGTGACTTAGTAAGACTGTTTTAAAATAAAAACAAAAAGGGCTGGGGGCATAGAGTGCCTCTGAGTTCATCCCCTAGAACAAAAACAAAAGTGTTTTAGATGCAAACATGTATATTTATAAGGAGGTGATACTGACTATATCTATAGTAGGTTCACATACTTTTCTGTAAAGGGTATGATAGCAACTGTTTTAGGCTTTGTAAGAAGGAGTTTTTTGAATCAGAAAAATCTCTTTGTCACTTTGATTCAATGATCTGCTAAATAGGTCTAAATATCATAGTAATTTCTGGTGTATGTTTACATAAATATTAATATCTATATATCTACATATAATTATATATAATGAATTGCATTAATTAATTTTTATTGACTGGATGATTGTTATAGCTCAGAAGACACATATGAATGCAAACTTTATTTTGGTTCCTTGGGAAGGGTGGTTTTTATTCCTATTTTTAAAATCATTTAAAAATTTTCAAACAGTTTTCTGCTTATAGAAACATTACAAAGTAGTAGAGACAATCCATGTATACTCAGTTACCCATAGTACTCACATCTCAAATTAGTACTTTTACTTGAATTAGCAAATAATATCAATACATTATTATTAACCAGAGTTCATATTCTCTTCAGATTTTCTAGTTTTATCTAATGTCCTTTTTCTGTCCCAGGATCTCATCTACAATGCCATATTATGTTTAATTTTCATGTTTCCTTAGAGTTTTCTTGCTGTTAGAGTTTCTATTCTTTGTTCTCCAAAGGAAAAGAACCAACAGAAGAGAGTGTCCAACAGAAGTGTGTGTGTGTGTGTGTGTGTGTGTGTGTGTGTGTGTGTGTTTATTTTAAGGAAATGATTGGCATGATTGTGGGGCAGGATGGAAAGTTAGGGATAAGTTGATGCCTTGGGTTCTGAGTTTGATGCCTATATAGCAGGCTGGCAGGCTGACAACTCAGAAAGTGTGGTTAATGCTTCAGTATTGAGATAGAATTTCTTCTTAGAGAAACCTTAGATTTTGGCTTTAAGACTTTCAACTGACTTAATTAGGCTCCACCTTAATTTTTTTGTGTGTGTATGGTACAAGGGATTGAACACAGGCATTCTATCTTTGAGCTACATCCCCAACCACCACCACCATTATTATTATTATTATTATTATTAATTATTATTATTATTATTATTATTATCTTTGAAACAAGGGTCTTGCTAGGTTGCTGAGAGTCTCACTAAATTTCTGAGGCTGACTTCAAACCTGTAATTCTCCTGTCTCACCTTCCCAAGTACTGGGATTACAGGGATGTGCCATCACACACAGCTTCTACCCACATTTCTAAGGCAGTTTCTTTTCATTTGAGTCAACTGATTATAAATGTTAACCATATCCACAATATACTTTCACAGTGTTGAAATCAATAATGGGGTCCTATAGCCTAATCAAGTTGAAACATAAAACTGACTACTGCAATGACTTTAACAGTTTTGAGGAATCTTGGTCAGGTGTTTTTGTCTGATGTTTTTCTCAAGATTATACTAGGGCTATGTGCTTCTGGAGGTGGACTGTATTTTATTGGTCAATGTAATGAAAGGTAATGTGGTTGGGTTACTTGGGAATGAGTTCCTTAAAAATATTATCTTGTCCCAGGCTCTGGAATACCCAACGTATTGTTGCAATGACCTGTGATTTGTACTATACTGGAATGCTCAATTGGTTCCTGATTATTACTTTTGAAATGTTCTTTATTTTTTGGAAGGATACTGAAAATTGAATCCAGGGACATTTTATTACTGACCTCCATCCCCAAAATTCCTCCCTTTAGAAATTTGAGAAGGTTTTATTAAGTTGCCCAGACTGGCTTCGAACTTGCCAGCCTTCTGCCTCCACCTCCTGAGTTGCTAGGATTACAGGCATGTGCCACCATACCCAGCACTTTTTAAGCTTTTTTTTTTTTTAAAGCATTATCAAGATTTGCAAAAATAACACAGGAGTTCTTTCTTATATACCCCCTTACCCAGTTTCCTCTCAAGTTAACATTGTACAAAACCATAGTACAATTACCTAAACTAAAAAATTGGTGTCATTATGCTATTAACTAAATCATAGCCTTTATTCAAATTTCACCAGTTTTTACTGTTATTCTTTTTAGCCTTCCAGGGTCCAATCCAGATGTTTCACGCTTAGCTGTCGAGTCTCCTTAGTCTCAGTCTGTGGTGGTTCCTCAGTTTTCCTTCATCTTTTACAGTCTGATGACTTCTGAAGAGTCCTGGTTTGTTATTCTGTAGAACGGCCCTTGGTTCACTACTTGGAAGGCTGGGAGGTAGAGAAATGGAAAGTTTGAGGCCAACTTGGGCAACTTAATTAGACTTTGTCTCAAAAACTAAAATTAAGAGGGGAGTGGTGGAGCATGCTTGTAATCCCAGTACTTGGGAGGCTGAGACAGGACAACTTCAGCAAGTAGTGAGACTTTCATCAACCTAGTGAGACCCTGTTTAAAAAAAATAGGGCTGAGGGCGTAGCTCAGAGGTAGAATGGCCCTAGGTTCAATCACACACACACACACACACACACACACACACACACACACACACACACACACACCAAAAAACAAACAAACAAAAAACTAAAATTAAAACGGGCTAAAAAATGTAGAGTGTCTCCGGGTTAATTCCCCAGTCCAGGGACGGGAGAGATGTCCCTCATTTTAGTTTGTCTGATATTTTCTGATGCTTAAGTTTAGATTATATATTATTGGGAAGAATATCACAAAGATATCTCTTTTCAATGCATCCTATCTGGGATACCTAGTATAGATGTGTCTTGCTACTGGTGATATTAACCTTAGGACTTTATTAAGATGGTATCTGCCAGGATTCTCCTCTGTATAAAGACTATATCTTGGTAATTAGGATTTTCTTCAGTGGAGGAGATAATGTGAGACTATTCAAATATTTTATTTCTTCTGAAACTTTTACCCATTAATTTTAGCAACTATCTATGAATCTTGCCTACAGCAATGATTACTATGGTGTTCTAAGGGTGATTTCCATTTCTCTCATCCCTTCTATAATTATTAACTGGAATTCTTATGTAAAGAAGATATATTTCTCCATTTATTTATTTATCCAATTATTTATATTTATATGGATGAAACAAAAATACTCCAGTTTTCTCTCTTTTTTTTTTTTTTTTTTTTTTTTTTTGCGTGTCTGGGGATGGAACCAGGGGCATTTGACCTCTGAGCTACTTTGCCCTTTGCCCTATTTTTTATTCTTTATTTTGAGACAGGGTCTCACTAAGTTGCAAAGGGCCTCACGAAGTAGCTGAGGCTGTCCACAAACCGGGATCCTTGTCTCAGCCTCCCGAATGCTGAGATTACAAGTATGCACCACCACGCCCCACTAGTTTTCTCATTTTTAAATACAGTTTTTCTTTTAAATAGCTAAGGTAAAAATCAAAATCCCTGAAAAGTAAGAATAAATATATACTGATTTTTTTAAATTGGGAGATTAAACCAAAGGGCATTCTACCTCTGAGATATACCCCAACCCTTTTTTATATTTTATTTTTAAGACAGGATCTTGATAAATTGCTAATGTTCTTGCTAAATTGCTGAGGTTGGCCTTGAACCTGTGATCCTCCTGTTTCGGCATCCCAAGTACTGGGATTACAGGTTGATACATTAGCCTAACTGTGAAGTGATTTTTTGGGGGGAGGTACTGGGAATTGAACCCAGGGGCATTCTACCTCTGAACTAATATTTTATTTTATTCTTTTATTTTGAAACAGGATCTCACTAAGTTGCATATGGCCTCACTAAGTAGCTGAGGCTAGCCCCGAACCTGCGATGCTCCTGTCTCAGCCTCCCAAGTACTGGGATTACAAGCGTGTACCACCATGCCCAGTTAAGTTTTTATTTTGGAACAGGGCTCACTGAGTGAGGACCTTGCTAAGTTTCTGAGACTGACCTTAAACCTACAATCCTCTTGTTTTGGGCTTCCAAGTACTGGGATTACAGGCATGTGCCCCATATCCAGATTGTGAAGTGATTTTAACAGTTATGTTTCTAGAACATCCCTGCTCACATCTAGTCCAGACTTTGTACTGTGTACTTGGGCAAGGTGTTTGACTTCTCTGCACCACTTTTCCTCACCTGTGAGGTGAGCTTGTAATCTTGCAAGCCATATCTACATCAAAGAATATTTGAAAGGATAAAAGGAGATAATGTATGTAGAATAGCGTAGCACCTGAGTATATAGAAAGTGCTTAATTAATGCTAGTTTTCATTAGTAAGAATATATGGCTGAAGGCATGCTTAACTCCATTTATCATGAATAAACCAGAAATAATGTATTAAAGGGTTATTGGAAATTAGGTCTCAAATTGGTCACCATCTTGCTCATGCTTTGCTAATTTATATACTCGGTAAATACTAAACTGAGAATTTGTCTCAAGAATTATCCTTAAGATGTTGCTAAAGTAGATCTAACTTTGACAGTTGTGGAAACTAGAGTGAGAAACAAGCAAGCATCTAGCTTCAATGGACTATCCTCTTCTCCACCAGCCCCTGTCCCCTCTGGACCCCACAGTCCCATAAGCAATAAAACTTTGGAGTATTTGGTAACCAAATACTTGGCACCAAGTACACTATTCCTCTGATCACCCTGCCCCCTGATGATTTGGAATATTATGCTTTTATTCCTTTGTCTAGTCAACATAATACTTGTATGTGCCAGCCTCTATATTTAATTCTTTTACTCTCTTCTAAGCTCACTTACTTGTTACTTTATGATTCATTGTTTCTTAGTATAACTAGAAATACAGGGTCCTTAAAACAAAACATTTCACTAAGATTCTTTGGCGAACTGCACAACAGCATTTTTCTGGGCCCCAACCCTCATTTCAAATGCTCAGAGATGCTAGCCTATATTTCTGTACAAAATGAGAAAAGAAGAAGTTGGTAGGACTATCTACCATCACCTTACCCAAAAGTCTACTTAATTAACTTTTTAAAAAATTTAGATGAATGCTGAGAGTGGAGGCGCACGCTTGTAATCCCAGCACTTGGGAGGCTGGGAGCAGAGAATCACGGTTCATGGACAGCCTCAGGTACTTAGTGAGGCCCTCGCATCTCAGTGAGACCGTTTCAAAAAGAAAAGAATAAAAATTAAAAAAAATATATAGGGCTGAGGGTGTAGCTCAGCAGTAGAATGCCTCTGGGTTCCCTCCCCAGTACAGAAACAAAAACAAAAACAAAAACAACAACAACAACAACAACAACAACAACAACAACAACAACAAAATTAGATGAAATTCAGGTAATATAAAATCAATCATTTAAAGTATAATTTGATGGCATTTAGTACATTTATAAAATTAAATAGCCATCACATCTATTTGATTCTCAAACATTTGCATCACGCTGAAGGAGACTCTGTATGTGTTAAAAGCAGTGACTCTCCATTTTCCCTTCCCTTAGTCCCTGGCAATTGTGATTGTGATTTGTTTCTATAGATTTACCTGTTCTGGATATTTCATTTAGTTGAAATTATACAATATGTGACAGTAGATGTCTGGCTTTTTTCACTTGGTATAATGTTTTCTTTTTTTCTTTTTTTCTTTCTTTCTTTTTTTTTTTTCTTTTGCAGGTTTGGGAATGAAACCCAGAGGCATTTGACCTCCGCGCTACACCCCCTGACCTTTTTATTTTTATTATTCTTTATTTTGAAACAGGGTCTCACTGAGTTGTGGACGGCCTCACTTAGTTGCTGAGGCTGTCCACGAACAGCGATCCTCCGGTCTCAACCTCCCAAATGCTGGGATTACAAGCGTGCACCACCATGCCCGGCCTTGATATAACATTTTTGAGGTTCATCCATGTTGTAGCTGGTATTGATGCTTATGTCTGAACAATATTTCATTGTATATACCATAATTTACCATATGCCATAATTTGCACATCCACTTATCCGTTGATGGGCATTTGAGTTGCTTCTACCTTTTGACTACTGTGGGGAGTGCCACTATGAACACGTGTGTGCCAGCATTGGTTGGAATACCTATCCCCAGTTCTCCTGGGGTGTATGCTTATGTCTGGAAATACTGCATTATACAGAAATTCTATTTTTAACTTTTTGGAGCTGCTAAACTGTTTTATAGAGTGAATGGACCATTTTATATGCCCACCAGCAATGTACAAGTGTTCTAGTTTCTCCACATCTTTGTCAATACTTATTATTTTCCTTTTAAAAAAGTTTACTGTGACCCTTCTAGTGTGTGTAGAGTGGTATCTCATTGTGACTCGGATCTTTACGACGTTGAGCAACTTTTCTTTTCACTTGCTTGTTTTCCCTTTGGATATTTTCTTTGGAGAAATATCCATTCAAGTCCCTTGTCACTTTTTAATTACTTGTCTTTTTATTTTTGATTATAAGAAATATTTACATATCCTGTATGTTAGGTCCTTACCAGATAATGTGTTTTCTCTAAGTCTGTAGGTTGCCTTTTACCTCTTTTTTTTTTTTTTTTTTTTTGGTGGTATTGGGGGTGGAACCCAGAGGCTTTCTACCTCCAGGATATATTCCCAGACATATTTTATATTTTATTTGGAAACAGGGTCTCACTAAGTTGCTGAGAGCCTCACTAAGTAGCTGAGGCCGGCTTCAAACCTGCGCGATCCTCCTGTCTCAGCCTCCCAAGCGCGGGGATTACAAGCGTGCGCCACCATGCCCGGCTCCTTTTACCTCTTTAAATAGTGCCCTTTTGTGCACAAAAGTTTTAAATTTTGATGAAGTCCAACTTACCTGTTTTTCCTTTTGTTGCGTATGCTTTGATTCCATGTCTAGGAGTTCACTGCCAAATCCAAGGTAATGAGGTTTTACCCCTATGCTTTCTTCTAAGAGTTTTATATTTTTAACTCTTTCCAATCTTTGATCTTGTTACAAGTAAATGTTTGTATATAGTATAAAGTGGGGGTTCAATTTCATTCTCTTGTCCGTGTAATCTAATTGTCACAGTGCTACTTACTGAAAAAAAACTACTCTCTCCCCTTTGGAAGATCTTGACACACCCGTTGAAAGTTAAGTAACTGTAGATACACATTCCATTGACTTTTGCACTTTCTCTACTCAAACAAGACCAGATGAACATGTGAACTTAACCTTTAAAAAAAATTCTGAATCCACTCTATTCCTGAAATATATCTCACATTTCCGCACTGCTCTCCCATCCGCCGTTGCCACATCAGTTCAAGCCTCTACTAGCTCTCATTAAACCTTTTGCAGTGACCTCCCAACAGGGCCTCCTCTTCTTTCCTCGATCTTTCTTGTCAGTTCTCAAATAAGCAGCCAAAGACATTTTCTATAATTAAAAATATAGTCATGTCATCCACTGGCCTTAAATTCCTATTGTTTCAAACATAAGTTAAAAATCTTTAACATGATCCTGAAGCCTACATGCTCGGCCTCTTCCCTTCATCATTACACCCAGCCTCTCCAGTCTTCTGTTTCTTAAACTCGCCATGCTCGCTGGGTGTGGTGGCACACGCTTGTAATCCCAGCATTTGGGAGGCTGAGACTGGAGGATCCCAGTTCGCGGACAGCCTCAGCTACTTAGTAAGGCCCTTCACAAAATCCACTCTCTGTACTTCCCCAAACCTGTACCTATATACCTATATTTTGTCCTTTCCTTGGAATAATCGCTTCTCCCTCTTCACATAGCTGATGTTCATCGTTCTGCTCTTGGCTTGTTATATTACTGCCACAAAGAGGCCTTCGCTAACCTCCAGCCCTTTCTTCTCTCTCACCAATCCTTGCACTTTCTTTTCCAATCCTTATTATGCAATGCCACCATACACTTATTTGTGTGTGCCTTTTTTATATGCCAAGACTATTTGTGTTCCTATTGTACTTCCTGTACCTAGAGCAGTATCTGGTACATAAAAATAATCAATGAGTGCCTGTCAGATGAGTAATAGTAGTGAATAATGCCCGTTGAATGTTTATTTTCTTATCAATACCTGTGAGACAAGGGAGTTTAACTCATTTAATCGCCAATCATTCATTAAACATTTGTTGAATGCCAATTAATGATAAATGCTGGGAATAAAAAATGAGTAAAATACATCAGGCGTGGTGGCACATGCCTGTAATCCCTGTACTTGGAAGCTGAGAAGATGATCACAGGTTGGAGGTCAGCCTCAGCAATTGAGCAATATCCTGTTTCAAAAGTAAAAATAAATAGGGCTGAAGGTGTAGTCCAGAGGTTATAATGCTCCTGGTTCAATCCCCAGTACCACCAAAAAAGAAAACAATCGAGCAAATATGATCCTTGCCCTTGAGAGGTCCCAACTGGTACAAAGAAGTGGACTGAAGGGTGGTCCCCATAATACCAGGTCCCATTCCTGTCTGAAAACTGTAAATGCTACCCTTATTTGGACAAAAGAATCTTTGCAGATGTTAATCAAGGATCTTGAGGTGGGGAGATTAGACTGGATTAAATGCCATGGCATGCAAGCCTTTCATAGTCTGGTCATAATGAAATTCTCTATCTCCTTCTCCATCTATTCTATCCACCTGTCCTGTTTCCCTGAACATGCTGTGACCTATATGACCACCCCTCCGCATAGGATGCTACTCCTGCAGGAATGGTCTCCCATACATCAACCAATGCTGCCTGGAAGATTGGTGTATGTGTGTGTGTGTGTGTGTGTGTGTGTGTGTGTGTGTGTGTGTGTTACTAGAGATGGAACCCAGGGTTATTCTATGTCTGAGCTACACCTCAGCCCTTTTACTTTTTTTAATTTGAAACAAGGTCTTGCTCAGTTGCTGAGGCTGGCCTCAAACCTGTGGTCTTCCTGTCTCAGCCTCCCAAGGACTGGGATTACAAGCATGTGCCACCATGCCCAGCTGGTTGTTTATCTTTAAACAACCAGTTTGTTGTTCCCTCCTCTGAGACCCCTTCGCAGACACCTCCAAGGCAGCCCTTTACTCTGCAGCTATCTAGCACGTTGATTCTTCTCTCCATGTCTGATGTTGCTTCCCAAATATTTAGTTATCATCATCACTGTCCACATTGGTTTTCTGTGGCCGCCACAACAATTTACCACAGAGTAGCTGGCTTAAAACAGGAGATACAGCCGGCGTGGTGGCGCACGCTTGTAATCCCCACGCTTGGGAGGCGGAGACAGGAGGATCGCGCAGGTTCGAAGCCAGCCGCACTGGCTTAGGAGACCCTGTTTCCAAAAATAAAATAGGTCTGGGAGTGTAGCCCGGAGGTAGAAGGGCTTCCAGGAACCCCAGTACCAAAAAAACAAACAAACAAACAAAAAAACAAAACAAAAAAACCCCACAAAACAAGAGATACCTTTTCTCTACAGTTCTGGAGGCCAGAAGTCTGAGATCAATACCACTGGGTTAAAATCAAGGTGCCATCAGGGGCATATTCCCTCAGAAACTGTAGAGAGCCAGTTCCCTGCCTCTCCCAGCTTCTGGCGGCTGCTGGCGTTTCTTGGCTTGTGGCTATGCCACTCCAGTCTCTGCCTCCATCGTCACAAGGCATGTGTGTGCACCTGCATGGCACTTAATCTTTTTTCTGTAAGGAAATAGAAAACTCAGAGAAATGAAGAGATGAGTGAGTTTTAGAAAGTGAGTTTCTGCAGCATCATGAATAGCGAATTAAAGTGAGGCCAGACCAGCTGAGTTTTGCTAGCATCTGCATCTGAAGATGAGTAATGAGCCCTTAAGTAGCTTAAAGACTACAAGAGAAAGCTACCGGAAAACTACTATACTAAGCTACATCAAGTAGCTTAGAAACTATAAAGGACACCACACTGGGAAGCAAATACACACTTTATCCAAAAACCTTGTTTGAGCCGAAGCAATCATCCTGCCAGAGATGGCAATCCGAGGCAGTAGCAGTAAGAGTAGAGGGAAGGATTTAACTGAAAGATATCTCCTTGGTGCACAATGAAGGAACATGAAGTTCTACAGAGTATGGGGTATAGGAGAGGGAGGACTCGAGAACTTAAACTTGATCGTCCTTGAGGGAGAACTCAAGGACGATCAAAAACTTAAACTTGTAAGGCTGAGAAATACTGTGACTAGAATTGAGGGTGTAGCTTAAGGAATTTAATTTTAGTTGAATTTAAGATACCTAAGAGAGCTGGCATGGTCATGCATGCCTATAATCCTAGTACTTGGGAGGCTGAGACTGGAGGATCGCAGGTTCAAGACCAGCCTCATCGACTTAATGAGATTCTCAACAACCTAGCGAGACTCTGTTTCAAACAAAAATTAAAAAGGGCTGGAGGTACAGCTCAGAGGTAGAATGCTTCTGGATTCAATCCCAGTACCCCCCACCCACACAAAAAAGATGTCTGAGCCAAGTAGAGACTTCAGAAAGATGGTTAGAAGCCAGGGGTAGTGGTATGCACCTGTAGTACTGGTATTTGGGAGAATGAGACAGGGAGATTCCAGGCTCAAGGCCAGCCTCAGCAACTTAAAGAGACCCTGTTTCAAAATGAAAAGGGTGGGAACTGTGGGTGCAACTAGGTAGAATGTCCCTGGGTTCAATTCTCAGTACAAAAGAAAGAGGAAGGAAGGGAGGAAGGAAAGAAAAAAAGAAGGAAGAGAGGAAGGAAGGAAGGAAAGAAGGAAGGAAGGAAGGAAAAGATGTTTAGAAATATCTGTTGAGAGTGTGTTCTAGAGATGTTCTGGGAGTCATCAGCAAGAGTCACTAAAGAGAATAAGAAGCAGATAAATAAATGAAAAGAACCAAGTTTAGAGTCCAGGACATCCCTAGAACTTAAATAGAATGTGTACAGATGGTGTAAGGTACCAAAAGGATTACAGACATGAAAGAGTTTTCTGGAGTCTTTTTGATGTTGATGGCGGTTGTAGATTCCTTTATTTGAACTTTTGATTCTCTTAGAAACCTGTTTTGTAGGTCTCCCTCCACATTTTCCACTGATGCAAAGCCTAAGTCTCTCTGAACCTCTGCTATGTCCCACAGCAGACTCTACCCCCACTTTTGCCAGGTTGAACTGCAGAGTCCATCAAGAGATGAATGGATTACAAAATTATGGGATAGGTACACAATGGAATTTTATTCAGCCATAAAGAAGAACAAAATTACATCATTTATCGGGAAATGGATGAAACTGGAGAACATTAGACTAAATGAGATTAGTTAGCCACAAAAAATATGACAGCAGATGCTTTCCCTAATATGCAGAAGCTAGGGAGAAAATGGGTTATAGGAGGAACTCTAGATGAAGAAAGAGAAACTACAGATTAAAAATAAGGCAACCTAACTGAGGGGGATGAGAGGAGGGAAGAGGGAAATTTCCTAATGTACATGATGATGTGCACTGACAAACATTTCAAAGTCAATCACTAAGCCAAACATGAAAAGAAGGGAGGGGGAGAGAATGGAGTGGGAATTGGGTAAGGGCTTGTTGGGTGATGTGTGAATGTATGTCTCTACCATCTTGTACTCCATTAAGATGTATGACTATAATGCACCAATAAAATTTTTTTTAAAAGAAACCTGTGTTGTCTCCAAGCCAGCAAGCAGAATACTTTGTTGGTGACCTTTACTTCTGGGATTGTTGGTTTCCTGTGATCTAGCCTAATATTGAGACTGTAGTTTGCTTAATCTGAACAACCACGTCAGTAACCAAATCATTGATCAAATTACTAAACAATCCAGGGAGCACTTAATGATCTTGTCAACTGGCCAGTTATAATGAAAACCAAAAATATCTCTGTGTCCAACACTTGGACCAAGCCATCACCATTTATTAGATAAGTGTTTTCAGTTATCAGCAGACTTCCTGTCAGATTGGTGTTACCATGAAGCTATATAAATGAATGAACACCAAAAATCATTAACCTCTTGAACTCTTGTGTTCTGGGAGTTACTGGCTGACTTGAGATATGAGCAAAGAAGAGGGAAAAAAGGACAGAAAACAAGACAGGAAATGAAAGCAGGAGGAAAGAAGAGAAATGGGAAGAGGAAAGGATGAAGGGGAAATTAAGGAGTAAGGAGAAAGAACGGATAATCAGATAAGAAAGAGTTTATCTGAATTTGTTCTTCAGGGCAGGATGAATAGTTCTAACAATCACAAGAGGAAGGCAGCAATGAGGTGGGGTGGGATCCAAGACTGTAGATGTCAGACATATCCTGGTTCAGAGCCCTCGCCTTGCCCATCTTATTTCTGTGACCTTGGACCAGATACTCTTTTTTTTTTTTTTTTGCGGTCTTAGGGATGGAACACAGGTGGCATTCTACCTCCAAGCTACACCCCCAGCCTTATTTTTTATTATTTATTTTGAAAGAGGTATCACTGAGTTTCAAAGGGCCTCACTAAGTAGCTGAGGCTGTCCGTGAACCACAATCCTCCTGTCTTAGCTTCCCAAAGTGTTCACCACCACACCCAGCTAACCCAGATACTCTTTATGAACTACTTTTCCCTCATCTTGAGATAGCATTTGCAGATGTGGAAATTCATGTTCCTGGAGCTGTCTTGACTCTCTGAGCCTAGCTGATCTCACCCAGAATATTTTTTTCCATTTCCATCCACTTTCCTGCAAATAACATAATTTTGTTCTTCTTTGTGGCTGAGTAAACAAGGGTTTTCCCAGGCTCTAACCTTGAACTTTTTCATTTTTTTATATGCCTCTTCATTCTCTTTAGTGTCTCAAGTT
The DNA here is from genome assembly GCF_963383645.1 of Muscardinus avellanarius. NCBI lineage: Eukaryota > Metazoa > Chordata > Mammalia > Rodentia > Gliridae > Muscardinus > Muscardinus avellanarius. Next base: position 43,678,618 of record NC_137795.1, on the reverse strand, counting down.
TTACCTCTTATTGATGACTCCCAGAACATCTCTAGAGCACATTCTTAACAGATATTTATAATTTTTTTTTTGCGGGTCTGGGAATGGAACCCAGAGGCATTTGACCTACAAGCTATACCCCCTGCCCAATTTTTTATTCTTCAATTTGAAACAGGGTCTCACTGAGTTGTGGAGGGCCTCACTAAGTAGCTGAGGCTGTCTGCAAACCGCCATCCTCCAGTCTCAGCCTCCCGAATGCTGGGATTACAAGCGTGTACCACGACGCCCGGCTAGATATTTATAAATTCTATCGTGTTTATATACCACATGTTTGTTATCCATTGATCTGTTGAGGAACACCAAAGTTGGTCTCATAACTTGGCTATTGTGAATTCACTGTTATAAACATGGATATGCATGTATTGTTGCACTACGCTTCCACAAAACACCTGCATGGCCTTGGGCAAGTTCCTTTACCTCTTACCTGCTTTCTACATATTTTATGATTATTTTTGGTGGTACTGAGGTTCCTGGAAACCCTTCTACCTCCAGGCTACACTCCCAGACATATTTTTATATTTTTATTTGGAAACAGGGTCTCTCTCTCTCTCTCTCTTTTTGGGGGTGGTGGTATTGGGGTTCCTGGAAACCCTTCTACCTCCGGGCTACACTCCCAGACCTATTTTATTTTTGGAAACAGGGTCTCTTAAGCCAGCGCGGCTGGCTTCGAACCTGCACGACCCTCCTGTCTCCGCCTCTCAAGCGTGGGAATTACAAGCGCGGGCCACCATGCCTAGCTCTTTATATTTTAAAGTGAGAAAAATAATAGAATGTCCTTTATGGAGATGTGCTCTGAAATGAGTTAATACTTCCAAAGCTCTTAGAACACTGTGCTTACTGATGTTAGCTATTGGCTCTAAAACTGTAACAATCCACTTGAAAAAATATATATATATTTTTGGTGGTACTGGGGTTCCTGGAAGCCCTTCTACCTCCGGGCTACACTCCCAGACCTATTTTTACATTTTTATTTGGAAAGAGGGTCTCCTAAGCCAGCGCGAGCGGCTGGCTTCCAACCTGCGCGATCCTCCTGTCTGCCTCCCAAGCGCGGGGATTACAAGCGTGCGCCACCACACCCAGCTTGAAAAATATTTGTGAATGTTCCCAGCACAATGCCTGGCATAGGGAAGGTGAATCTAGACTGTGAATCCCTAGGTGGATGCTCTAGGTGGAGATAATGATAGAAGAATGGTTCTTTAACTCCTTTTTCTTTTCAGGGCACCTCCAAGCCCCCTGGGACCAGGCTATTCTGCTCCTCCATCAACCTGTTGGTCTTAGCCCTGGGCCAAACAGTTGGGAAGGGAGCTTTAATAAAGGGTGTGTGTGTGTGTGTGTGTGTGTGTGTGTGTGTGTGTGTGTGTGTGTGTTTTATAAGCTCAAAGCAATTTTGAATAGTTACAAATGGCCTAATAAGTTCTTAGTTAAGTTTGCAACGGCTTCAAAAACTCCCCACTCTTTAGATGGTACACTTGGCTTATGCATGACATGTTGATTAAAGTAGTGGTCCAAAATAGAGGTCTAAGCTGGGCGTGGTGGCGCATGCTTGTAATTCCCGCGCTTGGGAGGCGGAGATAGGAGGATCGCGCTGTTCGGAGCCAGCCTCGCTGGCTTAAGAGACCCTGTTTCCAAACAAAAAAATATAAAATATGTCTAGGAGTGTAGCCTGGAGTTAGAAGGGCTTCCAGGAACCCCAGTACCACCAAACAAAACAAAACAAAACAAAACAAAACAAACAAAAAACAAAACAAAAACAAAAACAAAAAAACCCCAAACAAACAAAAAACAAAAACTTCCAAAAAAACAAAAATCAAAAAACAAAATTAGAGGTCTAAGAAGACAGAAATGAAAAACAATGCCAGTAGAGCTCAGTAACTGGGAAACCATGGCAACACTCATTCTTTTGTGTACGATTTGAGTGCAGGACATTGAGTAAGGCAAAGCAGTAGTGGCAACACTCAAAAGACTAGGAATAGGACCATCAAATGATCCAGCTATGCCACTCCTCAGTAGTCATCCAAAAGAATTACAGTTAGCATAGTGCAGCAATACATGCATACCCATGTTTATAGCAGCACTATTCACAATAGCCAAGCTATGGAAACAATTTTGGTGTTCTTCAACAAGTCAATGGATAACAAAAATGTGGTGCATATACAAATAGAAGTTTAGTTAACCATAAAAACAAAAAAAAATGTCATTTATAGAAAAATGTATGAAACTGGAGAATATTATGCTATGTGAGAGCAGCCGGTCTCAAAAGTCAAGGACTGAATGCTTGCTCTCATGTGTATAAACTAGAGAAAAAGAGGAAACAAAAGGGGCTTTAGGAAACAAAAGGCAGGAGCCTAAGATGGCACCACCCTGCACCCAGCTTGTGGTGCCTAAGCTGGGTACCTGCCATGTGGGAGCAGTTAGAGGGAATCAGGCTCAGGAAAGAAACTGAAACCTAATCCAAGATTCTTCACCTGTTGGGCCAGTCAAGCCTGCCCCGTTGCCCTGAGGCTATATTATGTGTAGACTGACACCATTTAGGACTCAGACTTCAGGATTTAGTCCTCTGGGCCCCACTGGCAGAAATAAAAGGAATTCCCTTTCCCAACCTGGTCTCTGGGTCATCATCTCTCTGTGCCTGTCCTCCTGCAATAATTGGCGAGCCAGCCAGGAGGTCCATGGTACAGGAGATTACAGCCCTAGGGTGCTTGCCTCTCCCTGGACTGGATATGGAAAACCTAGCTTCCCCAGCAATGTTGGCCCACTGAGTGTGCTCAGGGCTCCTTTGCCTTTGTGTGGGAGGCCTCAGCGGTGAAGCTGACATCCTTCATGGCCACCCAAGGAGAAGCATAGACTGGGGATGGAACAAGAGACATCAGTAGACAGACTGGGAACAATAAATGTGGATGGACAGGTGGTTCCAGGGCAGTTGACTGTAGTATATCAACCATTCACCACCCCAGATAGCCTTAACTGGAAGCAGCATATTCTTTCCTATTCAGAAAAACCTTAGGGCCTTGTGGGTTTGATCCAGTCCATCTGTCAGATTCACAACCCTACTTGGGCAGATTACAGACAGCTGCTTCTCACTCTCTTAAATATGGAGGAACTGTATCAAGTCCTTTCAGGAACTGTGGACCCAGCAGCATATTCTAGACTCCATTTTCCCACAGAAAATCCTAACTGGAGTCCCAACGACCCACAAGATATGATGAGTCTCTGGGAGTATCTGGAAGCATTGCACCAGGACACATGGAGAGGGGTCAATGGACCACTAACATAGCAAAAGTCAGTGAGGAACTACAATGGAGGGACAAGAGTCTTAGTGCCTATTACAAGTGGCTATGTGAAGCCTCTTGCAGCTTCACTCCCTTTGACCTAGAAGTAGAAGAAAATGAGGGAATGATAAATATAGCCTTTGTTAGAGTGCAGGGGACACCTGCCACAAGTTACAAATGCTGGAAAGCTTTGCTGGATGAATGCCACTCAGCTATTGGAGATTGCCAAGGTCTTCACAAACCTTGACATAGAAGAAAAAAAGAGAAGCAGATAGGAAGATGAAGAAAAAAGATGGTATAATCATGACAGCAAGATAAAGAAAAAAGTTGGTGGAATCATGACAGCACTGACATGTTCTTCAGCCAAGGTCGAAGGCCTCCACTGGGAAAAGTTCCAGGAAGAAGACTGCTCATAAGCTGAGACCAGTGTGCCTTCTGTGAGGAAATCAAGGCCAACTATGGTGTGAACTGCAAGGGGATCAACCCCTACAGTTGCTCACTGATGGAGGAGCCAACAAGTTTGAAGACTGAAGGAATCTCAGCTCCATTGCTCCCCAGAAGCCCGTGGTTTGGAAGATGGTAGGGCACAATAACTTTACGGTTGACATGGGAATTGAGCATTCTGTCGTTATGAGCCCCATTGGTCCTCTTACAAGACACTAAATAGATATCATTGGGGCTATAGGAAAAACCACCCAAGGAAGACAAAAAATTATGCATCAGTTTCTCTATATGCCAGAATGTCTAGTGCCACTGCTGGGTAGAGACATTTTGAACAAATTACTACTACTATAACCTTTTCTGAGGCAGAAAAATTGCATCTCAAGGTACCCACCTCCAGGGTCTTGTCCTCACCTTGTAGGTTTCCCAGGAGAAAGAATGGAGACTGTTTGAGGGCCAAGAAGGAGAGCCCCTAAACCCAACATAGACCAAAAGATGGCCCACCATATGGGCAGAAGGCAATCCACTGGGTTTTGCAAATAACCAGGCCCCAGAACTAATAAAACTTAAACCTGGGGCCCAGGCTGTTCACTCAAGACAATACCCAATTTCCTGGCAAGCCTTGGAAGGTATTCATCCATACCTGGAGAATTCGTAGAAAATAGCATCATCATCTCTTGCCAATGAGATGGAAGTCACCACTCCTGCCAGTATGAAAGTCAGGAACCCAAGACAAATGCCCAGTACAAGATCTCCAGGCCATCATCTGCTATACCATCCCCAGCCTCCTCCCAGCCACCACCACCTGGTTCAGCTGTGTAGACCTCCAAGATGCCTTCTTCAGTATTTGGTGGCTCTCGTCAGTCAGGAAAGCTTTGCCTTCAAGTGGGAAGATCCTTACTCAGGAGTAAAAAGGCAGTTCATCTGGACCTAACTGCCACAGGGATTAAAAAATTCACTCACCATCTTCAGGGAAGTCCTTGAAGGGGACTTGTAATCAGGGACCAGGTTGGGAAGGAGAATTCTCTTTTTTCTACTGGTTATGTCCTGAAGACTAATGTCTGAAGTCTAAACTCCAAGTGGCATCAGCACACATACTATATAGCCTCCCCATTGGAAGACATGCAAATGGGCTTTTCTGAACTGTCCTGATGTGGGGCTGTTACATCAGTTCTTTTTCCTATCTCTACCTCCTTCCCCAACTCCCTTCTGCTATTCTACTGGTCACTCTCTTCAATTATCTTGTTGCAGGAGGACAGACACGGAGAGATGACAACCCAGACCTACTAGTGATAGTATGTACCCTATGCAGATGGGTAGAAGCTTTTATACGTAGAACTGAAAAATCTCAAGAAGTAGTCCAGGTCTTACTTGAGAAATAATTTCCCAGTTTGGCCTGCTTTCGCAGATAGGTTCACCTCAGAAGTCCTTCTGGCTATGGCAGTAGCTTTCAACATGATGTGGAGGTTACATGTGGTCTATCACCCACAAAGCTCAGAGAAAGTTGAAAAGATGAACCAGACCCTAAAAATGGGGTTGGCAAACATTTTTCAGGAAGCCAAACTTACTGGGTACAGGCCCTGCCTCTAGTACTGTTTAATATTAGGTGCACCCTGACTAAGCAGGGCGCTTTGTATGCCCAGCCTCCCCCATATTGCACTTTCTCCCTGGGAGGCTATAAGAATGGGGGAAGACTGAGTTGTATTGGCTAATGTTGGGGCTAGGAGTAATCACCCCAAAACTTTTCACGTGGGTCTTAGATAGGACTCCAGTTAGTCTTTTCTCTGCTGTCCACCATTCCAGCCAGGGGACTCAGTGCAAGACTGGAATCTGACTCCACTAAAAGCATGATGGAAAGACTGTTTACTTCCCCCACAACTGCAAAAGTAGGTGGCATAGCTGCCTGGATCCAGCACAGCTGCCTCAAAAGGCAGAACAACCCAGAACATTGGGAAGCTGATGGACCCTGAAAAGCTCTACCACCAGACCCAGAGAAAGACGCCATGTCCTGCTCCCGTCGCACTGTGAAGCTGACTGGTCTGCACATGGCTAAAGTCTGAGGATATTCTTCACTGTCTGGACTTTGCTAGTGTTATCCACAATGAGCCCGGCCACACCCTTCCATTCCCTTCTCTCTGTGGGCAGGCTCCAACAGTCCTACACGGCACTCCCACCCATCCCTCTCACCTGGTAATGAGGACCCAAAATATGAGACCCCAACAACAAGTGTAATGGTGGGGTCTCAAAGAGAGGAATATGGCAGGAGCATAGATGGTGCCACCCTGCATCTGCCATGTGGAGCCTAAGCCGTGCACCTGCCACATGGGAGCAGTTAGAGGAAATCAGGCTCAGAAAAGCAACTAAAATCTAACCCAAGCTTCTGTGACTGTTGAGTCAATCAAGACCGGCCTATCCTCCTGCGTCTATATAATCTTTATGCTGATGCCATTTGGGGCTCAGACTTTGTACTTGAGTCCTCTGGGCCCCACTGGCGGAAACAAAGGAATTAGCCTTCCCAATTTGGTCTCTGGGTTGTCATCCCTCCATGTCTGTCCTCCTGCAACAAGATAATTGAGGAGAGAGACCAGTAGAATAGCAGAAGGGAGTTGGGGAAGGAGGTAGAGATAAGAAAAAGAACTGATGTAAGCAGCAGTTCAAAGTATGCAATGCCCATATACGAAGGTATCACTACCAGTCTCACCAACATGTACAGGGATGGGTGGGTAGTGGGGTGAGACCTAAGGGAAACACGCCAAGATCTGTGCACATGTTTGTCTCTATCACCTTGAATCTCACTATCATGCATGCTTGCAACACACCTATAAAAGTATTTTAAAAAGAGTGAAGCGGAATAGCTTCACTGTAGTTCCCCTCCTAACTAATGGAGGTGTACACATTTATAAAACATAGACACACATACATATGCACACATCCTTCCTTTTCACAAAATTCATTACCTGCATGAAATCACTTCAATGGTTGAAAAGCAAAAGTCATCCCTTCCATATTTAGCACAATTGCTTCAACCCAAAAGTAAAAAACTGGGGCAGGCTAAGCCCTAAAGACACATCTACAAAGAAACATGGAGAACTGCATGATGTATTTATTCCCATGGTGGGGGAAGCATAGCAACCCCTCTCTACTCTTTACCCAGTCTCCAGATCATGGATCGCCACTCAGCCCTTGAGGTTTCTTACTTTCTATTACACAGTTCAGGGGATTGTAACAAACCATGGAAACTGACAAGTCCCCTCTGGTGCCAGCAAATATAGATGGTACAAAATAGCATGAAGGGGGGGTGTGCACGGATCTGGAGTCAAACTAGCTAAGCTTGGCTCCCACCTCTTCTACTTTATAGGGGTATAAGTTGCCTACTCTGTACTTCTTTCTTACCTCATCTTTCTTCACCTCTAAAATTAAGATGACACTAGTACCTGCCTCAGGGGTTGCTGTGGGGATTAAAGAGATAACCAAAGGAAACCAAGTGGTTATCCCAGGTGCTGATTCATTGCAAGCAATCAATATAGCACAGGGTGAGGGTCAAATATCCATCTGTGATGGATAAACTCTTTTCCCATTGTGCAGAAGAAACTGAGTTAATGATAAGTGCAACAAGGTGTTGATCACGTGAACTTTACCTGGACAGGGCTATTTTTAAGTGTTGACTGTGTGTTAGGTTATCCTTCCTGCACTGCTGTCGTCACATATCAATTGACTTGAAATTGCCCTTAAATCTTTATTACTAAACACCTGCCATTGCCACCTGGTCTGTGGAAATCTGAGCAACAAATGGAGCATCCTGACAATCATTTTCCAAAGATGAACCAGGAAAGAAAATTCCAAATGAGGCTGTGGACAATGGTGGAACTCCTATGTATCTGGCATCCACTGGTGGGGGAAGAGATTTTGGCCAGAGAAGTACCTCCTCTCACTTAAAGTATATTTGGAGCTGGGCAAGGTGGCCCCAGTACTTGAGAGGCTGAAACAGGTTTGAGGCCAGGCTAAACAACTTAGTGAGATCCTGTTTCAAAATAAAAATAAAAAGGGTTGAGGTGTAGTTCAGAGGTAGAATGCCCTAGGGTTTAACCTCCAGGACCAAAAACAAAACAATGAACAAATGAAAGTGTTGGCTCTCTTTCTCATCTGGAAATATGCTATAGCAAGGTCTCCTAAGCTGTGTTGTAGGGCTCTGACCCCAGTGGGGCACACCAGTTTTACATGTACTCCTAAAACCACCTTGAGAAATAAGATCCAGTCTGTGGGGAAATAAAAGAAAAAGATAAGCCGGGCGTGGTGGCGCACGCTTGTAATGCCCACGCTTGGGAGGCTGAGACAGGAGGATCAAAGCCAGCCTCAGCTACTTAGTGAGGCTCTCAGCAACGTATTGAGACCCTGTTTCCAAGTGAAATATAAAATAGGTCTGGGAGTATAGCCCAGAGGTAGAAAGCCTCTGGGTTCTGGATTCAACCCCAAGTACCACCAAAAAAAAAAAAAAGAAAGAAAGAAAGAAAAAATATATTGGTAGGGGATATGAAAAGAACTTGGGGGGCAGAAAGGGAGAAATTCACATGATATGTTGGCACTAAAGCAAGTAAGTCACTAGCTCTCTGGAGCCAGCAGGACATTTTTGTTCTAACTCATTTTTTTGGGAGAAAAGGGTAATTGGGAATGAACCCAGGGGCATTTGAGCTTAACCCCCAGCCATTTTATTTATTTTATTTTGAAACAGAGTCTCCCTGAGTTTCAGAGGGTCTTGCTAAGTTGCTGAGCCTTTGATCCTCCTATTCAGCCTCCCAAGGTCTGGGATTATAGATGTGCTTGCTCCACCCCGCCTGACTCTAATTAGGTTTAAATTGGTTTTAATTGAAGTCAAATGAACACTTCAGCTTTATACATCAAAAAATGCCTCTTATACATCTACCTCCCTTCCTCTTTCTCCCTTCCTTCCCTTCTTTCTTTCTTTTTTATTTTTATTTATATTTATTTATTTTAATTGGTACATTGTAATCATATATCACATTAGAGTACAAGACTTGAGAGGATATACAAGCACACATCATCCAATCAGCCCTCATCCAGCTCCCATCCCATTCCTCCCCCTCCCTCGATCCCATGCTTGTTTGGTGATCAACTTTGATACATTTGTTTATGTATCTCCTGCATTTTAAAGAGGCTCCATCCTCCCCTTCCATACCCTCTGATTGGTCACCTTAGTTTCTTCACTATAGGGCCCTTTCTATAACTCGACCTCTTCCTGTTGCCCCTTTCCTCCTAGTTTTTGCTGATTAGGGGAAGCATCTGATTTTTATTTTCTGTGATATTTCTCTGTGCATGCCGCGTTGCAAGTACCGATCCCACTCTTGACAGCCTCAGTAATGGCCTGGCTACCCGGTGGACTGATTCAGACCTCGCTGGCTCAAGCAGTGGCCTTGCCTCATGGGAGGCCCTGATTCTGGTCTCATTGGCCCCGACACCAGCTTAACCCCTCGGCAGGCTCCGATCCCGGCCTCAGAGGCCCCAGCACCGACCTAGCCTCACGGCAGGCTCCGATGCCGGCCGCTGCCCCTGGCACCGGCCTAACCCCTCGGCAGGCTCCGATCCCAGCCTCAGAGGCCCCAGTAGCGGCCTTGCCTCCTGTCAGGCTCCAATGCCAGCCGTTGGCCCCGGCATCAGCCTAACCCCTCAACAGGCTCCAATCCCGGCCTCAGAGGCCCCAGCACCGGCCTTGCCTCATGGTGAGCTCTGACCCCAGCTTTGCTGGCCCCGGCACCAGCCTAACCCCTCGGCAGGCTTCGATCCTGGCCTTGGAGGCCCCAGCACCGGCTTTGCCTCACGGCAGGCTCTGATGATGGCCTCGCTGGCCCCAGCCCCGGTCTAACCACTTGGCAGGCTCTGATCCAGCCTCGGAGGCCTCACTAGCGGCCTTGCCTCACGGAAGGCTCCGATGCTGGATGCTGGTCCCGGCACTGGCCTTGGCAGGCTCCGATCCCGGCCTTGGAGGCCCCAGCACTGGCCTTGCCTCACGGCAGGCTCCTATGCCGGCCATTGGCCCCGGCACCAGCCTAACCCCTCAGCAGGTTCCGATCACTGTCTTGAAGCTTCAGCACCGGCCTAGCCCCTCGGCAGGCTCCGATCCTGGCCTCAGAGGCTCCAGCACCGGCCTTGCCTCAAGGCAGGCTCCAATCCCAGCTTTGCTGTGTCCGTCGCTGGCCTTACCCCTTGGCAGGCTCCAATCCGAGCACCCTCTTTGCCCAACCAATTGTCCCACATTCTCGAGGGTGCGTGGTGGTAGCATTCTGCCTCTGGGGTTATTACTTCAAAAGTTCCAGGTGTAATGCATCAGATTTCTGCCTCCCCTGAGTACTGGCCACTGCCATTGCCACTGCCTCCACCATTTCAAATCTTTCCCAAGCTCTTTTTCCACTCTGAATGTTGTCCAGTCTTCCTAAGCATGCGTGATATTAGCATTCAATTTTGGTGTAATTTCTCCAAAAAAATAAGGTTGGTAGGATCCGATTACTGCTTCTCCTGAATACAAGTCTCCACCGCCATTGCGGAGACCGCTTTCAACACCGCCTTTCTCCTTGGTCTCCGCTAAACTCTCTCCTTATAGGTGATGTCCAAGATTCTTAACAATATAAAGAAACAGCAGTCCTCCTTCACGGGGAATTTTTCCATAAGTTCCAGTGCATTTGGAAAAGTTTTGTCTGCATCTCCAGTGTCCTGACATCTGCCACAGCCTTCTTAACCCCTCTCCGATCTTTTTCCTTTTTCTTTTCCTTTTTTTTTTTTTATTTAATATAAGAGAAGACAGTATATGTGGTTTGAGGAGGTAGTGGGATCAGGCACTCAGTAGCACTGTGACCCGGTCGGTTTCCCCATGGGTCCAGTGTGTTCTGCACTACTCTGCCTGGGGCCCAGTGTCCTGTGACCAGGGCCCCGGCTGTTCCAGGGTCCAGCATGCCCCGCCCGACCCCTGCCCAGGACCCAGGGTCTTACTGGGCCCGGTTTCTCCAGGGGTCTGGCATGCTACGCGCGGTCCAGCCCAGGGCCCAGAGTCCCGCGACCCGGGCCCCGGCTGGCGTGCCCCACGAGACCCCTGCCCGGAACCCAGGGTACTGGGCCCAGTTTCTCCAGGGGTCTGGTGTGCTACGCGCGGTCCGGCACGGGGCCCAGAGTCCCGTGACCCGGGCCCCGGTTGGTGTGCCCCGCGCAACCCTGCCCGGGACCCAGGGTACTGGGCCCAGTTTCTCCAGGGGTCTGGCGTGCTACGCGGTCTGACCCGGGGCCCAGATTCCCGCGACCCGGGCCCCGGCTCTTTCTTTCTCTCTCTTTCTTTCTTTCTTTCTTTCTTTCTTTCTTTCTTTCTTTCTTTCTTTCTACTGAGGATTGAATTTAGGGGCATTCAAGCTCCAAGCTAAACCCTCAGCCCTATTTTTATGTCTTACTTTGAAACAGGGTCTTACTAAGGCTGCAAAGGGCCTCGCTAAGTAGCTGAGGCTGGCTGTGAACCTGTGATCCTCCTGTCTCAGCCTCCCAAGTACCGAGATGTCAAGCATGGGCCACCATGCCTGGCTTGACCTCCATTTCTGTATTTGTCCTCACCAAACTATTGAGTCAGCATGAACTTTATTTGCAGGAAAAAAATCAACATTACCCTGAAAACAGGATGTGAGGAGGGAGCGCTTCAGTGTTCCACCATGCTCTCTACTGCCTCCAGGCCTTGGGTGGCAGTCGTTTGTGGTGGGGATCTTGGGTGGGGTTCTGGAGAACCTGTCTCCATGCCTGGCTCAGCCTCTGCCCCTCCAGCCAGGACTCTCCCACTGTGCCTGCTCCCTGGGCTGCGGCCTCACTGGCCTTCCTCTCATCTCAGAGTCTTCATGACAAAGTCCCAGTCTGAAGGCCAGCTCCTGGGGCCCTTCCCTGTGCCTGCTCTCACCCATTTGTCCCCAAGTCTTTCCTGCGCCCCACTGCCCAGGTTTAGATTAGTTCCTCTTGTTTTTATTTTTCATTGACCCATGGCATTTATTTTCTCAACCTTTAACATGATTTGGGCTTGTTGGTTCATTTAAAAAAAGATATTTAAACTTTTTTTAGTAGATCCATAATAATTACACATATTCATGGTGGATGTTGTGATATTCTGACAAATGTATACAATCTGTAATAATCAAAATAGGGTGATTAGCATATTATTCACCTCAGATATTTATCTTTTCTTTGTGTTGGCAACATTCAAAATCTTCTCTTCTAGCCAGGCATGGTGGGATACACTTGTAATCTGGTACTTGGGAAGCTGAGACAGAAGGATCACAAGTTCGAGGCCAGCCTCAGTAACTTAGTGAGATCCTGTTTCCAAATACAAAATAAAATAGGGCTGGGGGGGGTGTAGCTTGGAGGTAAAATGCCCTTGGGTTCAATCCCTAGCAAAACGCATACACACACACACACACACACACACACACACACACACACACTTCTAGCTATTTGGAAATACGTAATAAATTATTTGTTTATTTCTTTTATTTATTGCCAGATCCTCTGATTATAAGTTCCAGGAGAGCAGGAACCATGTATGTCTAATTCACCCTTTGATCTGCAGGTGCATAGGGAGACCTCAGTTTTTATTGAATGAATGAACTTGAGTTTTGAGGCTCTATGCATCATGATTATACTTGCTGACACAAGCCAGGAAGCCTAGTTTCCTGGTGGGTGAGGCTCACAATTTTTTAAAATTTCTTCTGTCTGGATCATGTGAGTCTACAGTTCCAGCTACTTAGAAAGTTGAGGTAAGAGGACTGTTTGATCCCACAAGTTTAAGACCAGCCTCAGCAATATAGAAAGATTCTGTCTCAAGAACAAATATCCAATATATCAAGATACTGTTGAGGAGGTAGAAAGAAATAGGCACATAGGGCCAGAGGGCCATGGTGGGAAGACTTAATTTCCTGAGAGGCAATAAATGCTAACTAAGCTCCAAACTCCTGAAAAGAGCAGACCTCCTAAACATTGAGTGCTAACAGAAGCCTCCTCAGAGTGATCAGAGGTTTACAAAAATCCAGTTGTCCCTGCTGCTAAGCAATCCAGGAGGTTCCAGGAAATAGCACCTGGGACCCCAAACCAGGGACTTGCCTGACACCATAGAATAGTAAATCCTATCCTGAACAAGGGTCTTTCCATCATGTGGCTCTTACTGGTTGGTGTGGAGAATTTCAGATAAATGCACAGTGGATGTCCATAGCTCAAGAGCTACAAAAATGCAAGGAATGTTGGTTCTCCCTTAAACCCTTGCAGTTCCTGAGCCATGAACTATCATGTGCCACCAACAGCTAACTAGGAAACAAATGTATTATCTAGAAGGGACCTGAGACACAGGGCTATTGTCAGTAATTTAATATTTAGTGGTTGACATAATGCATTGCATTGATTTACCTAATATTCATCTAATGCATATTTACTGATCATCTACTATGCATTGGACACTGTTCTAGAGCCTGCAGACATAATAATAAATAAAAGAGTTAAATAAGAATATTTATTGAAGCCAGCATGGTGGTGCACACCTGCAATCCTAATAATTGGGAGACTTAGACAGGAAGAACTTAGGTTTAAGGTCAACCTCAGTAACTTAGGGAGACATTGAGCAACTTATCAAGACCCTGTTTCAAATTTAAAAAAAAAATTACAAAGGGTTGGGGGTGAAACTTGGGGGTAAAATGCCCCTGGCTTCAATTCTTAGTATAACAACAACAACAACAACAACAACAACAACAACAACAACTCTTCTATTGAGGAAAGAGTTGCAATCAACAAAACAGATAAGTTAACTTACATTATGGCAGATGAAGATAAATGCTATGAGTTTAAGTAAAGCAGAAAAGAAGGATGCATAATGTGAGGTGAGGAGGAGCAGGAAGGGATTTAGACTGGGTAATCAGAGGTGGATCTATTAATAGTGGCCTGTGTGCCAAGTCTTGAGAGAAGTGAAAGGGTGAAACGGAAGAATATGGGGGAAGACTGTTCCAGGCAGAGCTAGCAGCAAGCATAAAGACCCCATCACAACAAATGACTGAATATGGTTAAGAGGACCATGAGCAAGAACTATTCAGTTTGATGGTGTCTACAGCCATAGTTTTTGATTAAGAGGGATAAATATCCAGTTAATATATAAGCCTATAAATATTTGGCATATAATTATCCAGAGAAGAAATCAATACTTGAGTCTTGGACTGTGCTTTATGTAGGAAATTATTTTCTTAATCATATTTTCATTAGGAAAATCCTTGACTTTTAATTAATAATTTACTCACTGTGTGAAGGTGTTGCATAATGTATCGATCAAAACCAATTCTTTCATATTTTAGAAGTGTTTGTGTTCATTCTTTATAATTACATAGGGCAAAGGTATTATGAACATAAACACGTTCAGGTGCACAATAAGATGCAATTTGGTTCCACCCATGCCCAGTGGAACTTACCCTAGAAATCTTTCAACTCAGAATAGAAATATACTTGTGGATATTCTGCTGCACACAGCAACTCGACTTTGTGCCTCTGTGACCAGGGGATAAACTATGATTGATTCTAAAGATAATCACAATGCTGGGTAAACTTGTGCGGCGGCGGCTGCTGCTGCTGCTGCTGCTGCTGCTGCTGCTGCTGCTGATGATGATGATGATGATTTGATCTGGTGCTGCAGGCAAGGCCTCTAGCCTCCTTGCTTCAGCAAACATTTACTGAGCACCTACTTTGGCAAAGCATCGTGTTAAGTATTGGGGATACAATAGGAAACAAGGCAAATGGGTGGCTTACTTTCACAGAGCCTTCCATTTCCAGGACAATAGAGCCAATAACCAGGTCGATAATGAGGTCTATACACACACACACACACACACACACACACACACACACACACACACTGAAGAGTTAAGGAGCATGATTGGTCAAACAGAGAAGAATGGTGGGCGCTTAATCTAGCTTGGGAGAATCAGAAGGCACCTGTTCCAGGAGGTGACTTGAAGCAGAGACTGGCATTATCAGAAGATGCCCCAGGTAAACAGCTGGAGGAAGGTAGGCCTGGGAAAGCACAGGTGCTGTTACAGTGGTGAGGTGCATTTACTCCTGTGCCTGGGGTTGCTTGAGGCCAGCCTGAGCGGGCACCAAGTGACATGGATGGCCTCCGACCAACTGTTTCATGGAAACAGCAAAAGCAGCAGTGTCCCTTTGGGCTCTGGAGTTCTAGAGTTCCTTTGGGCTCACCAGTTCCAAAATTATCTCACAGGAGCTGCAGATGAGGTTTGTGCCTTTATCTTATAAAGACAGGAGATCACTTATTCTTTAAGTCAGCTTAATTGGGGTGTGATTCACATGCAATAAAATTCATATTTTTTTGTGTACAGTTCTGAGTTTTGACAAATATGTAGAGTTGTGTAGCTACCACCACAATAATCAAGATGCAAAATGGTTCCATCACCTGGAAGAATTTCCCTTTGTTGTTGCTAACTCTCTCCTTGCCCCTGCTCCTGGTAACCATCCATCTGTTTCCTGTTACCACAGTGTTTCCCTTTTCCAGGTATCTTATGTAGGGAAATCATATATTACATAATGCTTTTTTATTTTTTTAGTTTGAAACAGGGTCTCATTGAGTTGCAAAGGACCTCACCAAGTAGTTGAGGCTAGCCAAAAACTGTGATCATCCTGTCTCAGGCTCCCAAATGCTGGGATTACAAGCATGTGCCACCTCGCTTGGCTACATAACACCTTTGGAGTCTAATTTGTTTTGCTTAGCATAATGCATTTGATATTCACCTGTGTTGTATCAGTAGTTGTTCCTTTTATTATTGGATAGTATTTTATTGTGAAGTCATAACACAGTTTGTATAAGTCCCCATTTGAAGGTCTTTGGGTTGTTACTTAGTTTGGGCCATCATGAATAAAACCACCATCAATATTTCCATCCAGGTAGGGGATGGTGGCTCATGCCTGTAATCCCAGTACTTGAGAGGCTGAGATGGGAGGATCGCAGGTTTGTGGCCAGCCTCAGCTACTTCGTGCAGCCTTCCACAACTTAGTGAGACCCTGTTTCAGAATAAAGATTATAAAATAGGGCTGAGGGTGAGGCTCAGAGGTAGAATGCCTCTGGGTTCAATTCCCAGTACTGCAAAAACAAGTTTTCCCATCCATTTGTGTGTGTGTATAAACATAGGCATTTATTTTTCCAGGTTAAATACTTAGGAGTAGGACTGTTAAGTCATATGATAGAATTTTATATTTAACTTTATAATAAAATACCAAATTGTTCTTCAAAATGACTGTATCATTTTGCATTCCCACTCACCATTCATGTATGAAAATTTCAGTCAGCACTGGAACAAATCCTGTTAGCACAAATATTTTGTTTTATTTTAAAAGTAGTGAGCTTCCCTTTCTTTTCTATACGTATTTATTAGACCTATAACATTCACATATAGATGTCATTCTATGCTCTCTGGATATGGGTAGCAAATGTGATATTGGGAATAACAGTAGCAGAAATTACAAACTGGGAGCAAATGATACAAGTTGAAGTTTTTCTGCTTTTTTCTTCCTTAGACCTGGCGAGGGTGCCAGCCCAGTAGGTGATATCCCAGGTTGCTTCCGCTGCAGGGTTCAAGGCAAGACCAAGGCAGATGAGTATCACAGCCCAGGAGAATGGCATCTGAGGAGGTGAGCCTTGCATACGTGCCTGAGGTGGAGGAACAGATCTTGGCAGCTTTGGTACTCACCTATGCTGTCTGGGGCCTCTAGAATGACAATCACGTAACTCTAGACATGCTTCTTGGTTGCCTGTGCATTGGAATGTCCTGTGCCATGGAACTAGCTTTTACATTGTGCACCTGGACTTGCTACCCAATTTGAGGTACCCTGCTGATCAAATGATGAGGATTAGGGCCCAACCCCTTCTTCACTTTGTGCTGCATTAACCAGATCATTTGGGCAGAGTAGAATTTAATGGATGTAGTAATGGCAGGTTTCCATGACTTTCCTAAGGACAGGTGACTGAGTGGTTCCTGGATCATATTCTGAACTGCAAATAAAGAAATATGATTAGATACATGACTTGGGGAACTCCTGTGTATTTTAATATTTATTCACTTACCATTTAAACAGAATTTCTTGATATTTTCATAACTTTTGAAGATAAAGATACAGAATATTTTAAATTAGTAGGACAGTTCTGAAAAACCTGAGATATGCTTGCATTACAGAATGCCTCTAGAGCTGCCTTCATAACTATGGTAGGGCTAGAGGAAATACACAAAACTCCAAAGTGAACCGGATAACCCAGAATTAGGGTCTGGCATAGCAGTATGTGTTTTGGAGTCAAAGAAACTTGAGCCTCAATCTTGGTTCTGCCCATCTCAAACAGGGTCATGTTGGCTAAATTTCTTCACTTTTTTTTTCTTTTGCAGTGTACTGAGATTGAATTCAGGGGCACTCTACCACCGAGCTACATCCTCAGCTCCCTTTTATCTTTTTAAATTTTTGAGACAGGGTCTCTTTAAGTTGCCCAGGCTAGCCTTAAACTTGCAATGCTCCTGCCTCAGCTTCTTGAGTGGCTGAGATTACAGGCATGTATCACCATGCCCAGCTAATTTCTTCACCTTTTGAAAGCTATTTCTTTATGGGCGTTAAAGAAAGGATCAATTCAGATAATGTCTGTAGTGCTTAGTACATGGGCATGTTGTGTAGAAGCAAGAGGTCAGTTAGTGGTAGTCATGATAATTATATTCTTCCTCCTTTAGATAGAGGAAGAGGGAATATAAAATTAAATGTGAAATTTAAAACTGTCTAATATAGACATTATTGTTCCATTAAAATCTTTTTATATTTTTCTAAATATCTCTAGTCCCCAAATCCAAAGTCTAATCCTGATATGTGGGCCATGAGTAGGATTCATTTTATTTTGAACTCAGTACTTTGTGCATGCTGGGCCAGTGCTCTACCACTGAGCTACATACCCAGCCCCATTAAAATCTTTTATATGTTGTACTTGTTCCTTTTATTTGACAGCTGAAAATATTATTTGGAGTGCCATTACTGAAATTGTCAGCTAGATTAGTTTTCTATTTCTATTTTAGTCGTGTGTGTGTGTGTGTGTGTGTGTGTGTGTGTGTGTGTGTGTGTGTGACTATGGATTGAGCCCAGGGGCATTCTACCTCTGAGCTGCAGTCCCAGCTGTATTGTATTTATATTTTGGGAACAGAGTCTTGCTAGGTTGATACAAGTCTCACTACTTGCTGAGGTTATCCTAAAACCTGCAATCCTCCTTTCTCAGCCTCCCAACTACTGGGATTACAAGCATGCACCACCATGCCCAGTTTAGTTTTCTATTTCTGATGTGGAAATTGCCACCAACTTCAGTGATTAAAGTGACAGTAATTTAACACCTTATAGTTTTTGTATGTCAGAAGTGTGACATTGATCTCACTTTGCTAAGATCAAGATGTCAAAAGGGCTACATTCCTTTCTGGAGGCTCTGGTGAGGAATCTGTTTTATTGCCTTTTACAGCTTCTGGAAGGTACCCACGTTTCTGGATTTGTGGCCCCTCCTTGATCTTTGTAGCCAACTCTGACAGGTCAAATCCTTTACATGTTGTGTCTCACTGGCCCTCTTTTCTTTGTCTTCCAATCATAATAATTCATATAATCCAGTTGAGCTCATGTAGATAATCCAAGGTCATCTCCTTGTCTCGAGGTTTTTAGCCTGAAACACATCTGCTGCAAAGTCTCTTTGCATTGTATGGTTATATATTACATAGATGTGTTATATATTAATCTAAAAAATGAGAATAGCACCAAGTATTCATAATTACTTGATATTTTATTCAACAACTCTTATTCTAGAAAATTTGAATAAGAGTAACTTTAGTGTATCTTCCATTTAAATATACAATCATTGAAATACTTAAAATATCTATGTGTGTGAGTGTGTGTGTGTGTGTGTGTGTGTGTGCATGTCATACTGGGGATCAAACCTAGGAACATTCTATCTCTGAGCTACATCCCCAGCCCTATTTTATTTATTTACTTTCAAACAGGATCTCACTAAGTTGCTGAGACTGGCCTAGAATCTGCGTCAGCATCCCAGATACCAGGATTGCAGATGTATGCTACTATGCCCAGGAAAATATCTACTTTAAATAATGCTTGCAAGATAAACTAATTGGCCACTTGAGTCAAAGTAAGCAAAACTCGGAAAAACCCGTCTTGTTTTCTGTATGCCTTTCCAGAGGAAGGTGGATACTGTTGTGCAGTATCCCACCATGAGGCAGAAATAGACACGCCTACTCACTAACTTGTGTCATGTGCCTGCACACATCTTACTCTCCACACATGCTTGTGCTAGTGTTTGCAACTGTGAAAGGAACAGTGTGCTTTTTTCATTGGTGTTACATGTGGGAATCCTGGTCAACTGTAACTGGGAGGTAGAATCCCCTCCCCCGTGATAGAACTCCAAGACTATAATTTGTAGAATATCTGCCTACTTTCCTTTCCTTTCTTCTCTCCCATGCCCCCTCCCTCTGTTTCTTTTGTTCTTTCTTGGGCTAGGGATTGAACCCAAGAGTATTCTACCTCAGAGCTACACCTTCAGCCTTTTTTATTTTGTAATAGGGTCTTCCTAAATTGCTGAGGCTGGCCTCAAACTTGTGGTTCTCCTGTCTAGAGCTCCTTTCTCTCTTCAACTCCATTAGCAAAACCTCAAAGGAGTTCCTACTTCTTTGAGTAATCACAGCAACCTGATTCATGTTCAAATAAATGAAGAGGAAGAAAAGTGAGGTGGTGATTATGGGAAGAGGCATACGTGAGTAATCTCATTAACTAATCCTACATCTTAGGACAAAACCATCCCCAACATACATTTATTTCTCTTGGGCCTGTTTTTATGTTAAAAGGTAAAAATAAAAGTGCTGTTGCCAGCTATGACAGAAGACATACCACAAGAAATAAATGTTCTTTCTCACTCAGGTCACGCTCCTCGGTTCCCCTGTGGCAGAGCAGATGTGTCTTTGGTTTTACCTGGGTCGCTTGAGCACTGTGGTCATTGAAATAATTAATGGTTGTTGCCATAGACAGATGCAACTTTCTTTCATTAACATCTAAAGGGATAAGCCTGGGATGACTTGATACAGATGTTTCCCAGTAACACAGCAGGCTTTGGAACCCTGAGTCTTCCATGCCCAGTCCTCGGCTCTAGGATGCATCTGCAGGCAGTGGAGACCTGTGCTTGGCCAGGTATTGTCCTGGGGGTGCACGTGTGTCAGCCTCCTAGGTGTTTCTGGGTAAGACCAGAAGTTGGACCAGAGACCTGTCCAGACAGCTCTTGGTTTCTCCTCCCTGGGTTTTCTGTCCTAAACCAATCAAAGAAAGAAGTGTGCCACATTCCAGCTGATGGCTGCAATAAATTGTACCTATGCAGGAAAACCTGCTGTCTCATCATTTCAACTGTATCATCCCAAGAGGCCCCATGAACCAGGATGTTCAACTTCCCCCCTCAAAAGCCTCAGCCATTCCAGGATGGGCAGGGCAGTAGAGCAGGTGTGATCAAATGGACTTTAACCTGGGTGAGGTCAGCTCGCAGAGGCTCAGGATTAATCACTTCAGTGATGTTAAAGTGGAAGTAGGGCTGGTAAAATTGGGAGGGGAAGATGGGAAGGAGGACTAGTATAAGGATGAACGTTCAAGAAAATATAGACAACAGCCCTGGGTTTGTGCACTTGACTTTAAATAAGGTCTATTTATAGAGAACATACACTGACACTTTCAGTTTCGGAGTCTTAAGTTCAGTCATTTATTCATCAACGTGCTTTTATTGAGCACTGACTTAGGGTCATGTCATTCTAAGTGCTAGAGAGTTTCTTGGAAGCTTACATTCCAGTTAGGGAAGATAAATCGGGCATAAAGAAGTAAATATCAGCTGGGCATCGTGGCGCATGCTTGTAATCCCAGCATTAGGGAGGCTGAGACAGGAGGATCATGGTTCTCGGGCACCTTCAGCTCCTAGTGAGGCCCTTTGCAACTCAGTGAGACCCTGTTTCAAGATAAAAAAAAAAAAATAGGGCTGAGGATATAGCTCAGAGGTAGAATGCCCCTGGGTTCCATCCCCAGTACTGGAAAAAAAAATAGAAGTAAAATCAGAATAAAGTGGTAGAGCTAGGAGGAGACATTTGGATTGACATCTGAATGTCAGAAAGGAGCAATTAGACAGCTGTGGTGGCACACACCTATAATCCCAGTATTTGGGAGGCTGAGATAGGAGGATCAAGTTGTTTGAGGACAGGTTTAGCTAGCAGATTCTATTTCAAAATAAAAAATAAAATAGTACTGGGGGTATAGCCCAAAGGTAGAACGCTTATCAAAACAAAAATTAGCCAGGCATGGTGGCACATACCTGTAATTTCAGTACTTGGGAGTCTGAGACAGGGGAGGATTCCAGGTTTGATACCAATCTCAGCAACTTAGGGAGACACTCAATAGCCTAGGGAGACTCTGTTTAAAAAATTAATAAATAAAAAGGGATAGAATTGTAGCTCTGAGGTAGAATGTTCCTGGGTTCAATTCCCATCCAAAAAAAAAAAAAAAAACTACATAATATGGAAAAGTGCCCAAAGATGACTTGGTCTTCAAGCTGCCTCAAAACACATTGCTCAGATTCAACCAGAATATTCCAGAGAAGACAGCTCTTGTTCTGATGGGACTGAAAAAAGGAGGGGGGCTTTAGTCATGTGACTGAGCCTGTGTCAACAAAACTGTGATGGCATAAATATGCCATAAGTCACTGCGCTGTGCTTTGATAGTGGAACGGAAACTTCCAGAAACCCTACTCTGCCTGTCTCCTCCTAGAAGATGAGGAACAGAGATTACAAAGCCCATTTTTGCCACAGGCCTCGGGGTAGCTTTTCAAGGTGCCCCTCAACAAATATACTTACATGTACATGTGACATTGACCTGGTGACTGGTTTACATAAGGAGCAAAGTGATTCACTCTCTGCTTTCAAAAATTTCATTTTAAAATTTCAGCTAGATTCCTTGGCTAACCAGGTGATTCAGTCAGAGCTCAAAACAATGTAGGGAAGACTACTCCCTGTTTTACAACTTGGTTTAAAAATTTAGATGTCCTTTAAAATCCATAAACTTGAAATCCCTTTAGAAGCATGTAGTGAAGACCTCCGAGATGAATTAGAGTTTTCTATGCCCATCACTCTAGCCTGGGGCACTTTTGTCAGGCAGAAGACATTCAAGGTTTTCTCTACATCTAGACTCTGCCTACTTTTCCCACTCCATCCTTAACAATCTCCCCTTCCTGTCCATGCTCCAGGTGATGTGAATTATTATCATAGTCTTCCAAATGCACTGCGCTACCCCGCTTACTGTGATCATTTATTACCACCAAGGAATTCTAGACATTAACAAATGTAGTGAAGGACTTGCTGGGCAGAAACATTAGAGCGGAGCTCAACTGAAAGAGTGTCATTGGGTTGAGGGTCTCAGCTCTGTGTCCTCAACCATGTACCCCTGTACAATATATCCTCTTTTTTTATTTTTACTTTTCATGTCAGTAGAGATTGAACCCAGGGGCATTCTACTGGCTTGTCTCCTGTTGAATTAGGTCTCTGGTGATGATTTCCCAGAGATTGCTGCAACAATTTAATCAGTGGGTGGGAAATATAGGGAGAAGTGGGGGCATGGTGCTGTATGCTTGTAATCCCTTTGTGCTGTCTACTTGGGATGCTGAGACAGGAGGATCACAGGTTCATTGCCAGCCTCGGCAACTTGTAAAGCCCTCTGAAACTTAGTGAGAACCTGTTTCAAAATAAAAAATAAAATAGGGCTGGGGGCGTAGCTTGGAGGTAGAATGTCCCTGGGTTCAATACCCTGTACTGCGAAAGAAAGAAAGAAAGAGAGAAAGAAAGAAAAAAAGAAAGAGAAAAAAAAAAGAAATGAAGGGTGAAATGGTAAAGTGAAAGGGCATATTGAACTAAACCTGAATGAATTACTTCTTTCTCTTATTTTTCACCCCACAGGGTGGAAATGGGTTTCCCATTTCCCAGTAGTGCTGCAGGCAGTAATATCCTTGGTCGCACCATTTTCCAGTCCTGATCCAAGCTTGCCTACCCTGCTTATTCTTTGATCATCATCATCATCATCATCATCATCATCATCATCATCATCATCGATACTGAGAATTTAACATCAATACTGGGGATTATAGGTCTGTGCCACTACACCCAGCTTCATTCTTCATTTTTAAGGCTCCTCCTATCCAGAGAGCCAGAGAGCTTTAAGGCTCTGGGTACCTGGAAGTTTCTTTCCTGTTTCTACAAATTCCATCAGAACATTCACCGGACTGTCACCACATCTCGACTTACAGTCCACCACACTTGCTTTTATGGCTTGGGCACAAGAGCTAGGGATGTAGACAGATACTCTTGTCCAGGCGTGCAGAGAAGCACCTCCTAACTCTCCATTTCCTCTCCTCAGGGAAACCCTCTTCTGGGTCATAAACCTCATGGAGATTTGTCCAGGGCCTTGGCCACCACATGCCCTGGAGTAGACTCATGCCATGTCAAGGAGGAGGAGAGGAACACACTGTGGACAGTCTGGTTACCTCCTTGTAGCCATTCTCCACTCTCCTGCCCACCAGCTGAGTGAATACAGAATCCACAGGGCTACTTCTGAGGGCTGCTGACTGGTTCTGGATCAACTCTGCCCAATAGTTGCAGTGTATATTGCCCTTCTGGAAAAACAAGGTGAAATAGGTCAGGTTGAAACTTTTCTTCAAAATACAAGAAGTAAATAGCAGAAGCAGGAGGGGGCAGGACAGCAGAGAGCCCCCAAGTCATCAGCTGTTCTTCAGGTGTGACCTCCCGCTGGCCGCCCCGTGAGCTTAGGGTTATGGTTGGAGAAGACTGGTTACTAGTTTCAAAACAAACAAGGTCCTCAGATCCTCTGAGCAGCTAAAGGAACAGGATACCTCATTAAGATGCATTATTAGATGTATTCCATCATATCCTCTGAACAGATCTGTATTTACAAAGGAGGCTGGTCTTGGCTGGACAAATGGTGGTCAGAGATAGATCGAGGTGATAATCTCAGAACACAGCACCAAGTGTTTTTGGCATGGGCCATGATGTGCAGGCCAAATGGAGGAGGTAGAGGAAGAAAAGCCGAAGGCTGCATAAACGCATGGACTCTAATAGTCCACCTGGGTTAGAAACTCGCCGTGTTTTCAAGAGGGGTTAGCCATGGTGGTGTGAACCTGACAATGGTGATGAGCCTATTTCTGTCCTTTTGCTATCGGATCCTAGCTCTTTGAATTTAGATAACGTACAAGTGCACATAGACCGTGTGTTTATGCTGTGTGTTTATGTGTTTATTGCCATCAGTTCTTACCACAGCAGCAGGGTGGAGACTGGGCAATTCCTGGCTCTTTTTTTTTTTTTCTTCTGGGAATTGAACACATGGGCATTCTACCTCTGAGCTACATGCCTACAGCCCTTTTTAATCTTTTATTTTGAAACAGGATCTCACTAGGTTGCCGAGGGTCTTGTGAAATCGCCGAGGCTGGCCTTGAACCTGCAATCCTCCTGTTTCAGCCTTCCAAGTACTGGAATTATAAGCATGTGCTACCATGCCCGACTTCCCCACCACAACCCTTAAGTTGCCCCTCCCCCGCCTGACACAGTCTCTTCACCACAGCAGGAAGCGCTATCTTTAGAAAGTATAAATCAGGTTACTTTGCTTTCTGGCTTAAAATTCTCAAAGGCTTCCCTTTCCAACCAGATCAAAACCCTATCGAGCTGACGTAATTATCCTCCTGCCTGGCTTTCCCAAGTAACCCACAATTTGGTGCCTGGCCAGTGACACCAGCCTCCTCTCTGTCTCTTGAACACACAAAGCTTGGCCCCCACTGGGCCTCAGCCCCTGCTGTTCTTTCTACTATTGGCTCTTTGCCCAGAGCTTGTTGTGGCTGGTCTCCTCCCATTATCTGGGTCTCGATTCATACCTACTTTTTAGAGGGGTCCTAACAGACCACCTTGGATAAATCATCACCCTCTTCCCACCACTACTCCGTCCCAGTATCCTACCATAGCTGCTTTTGGCACTTGCAAGTACTTCAAATTAAACTATTTCTGCTGGGCGCAGTGGTGCACACCTGTAATCCCAGTACTTTGGAGCTGAGACAGGAGGAGCGCAGGTTCAAGGCCAGCCTCGGCAACTTGGGGAAACCCTGTTTCAAAATATGAAATAGTGTTGGGGGCGTATAGTTCAGAAGTACAACACTCTTGGGTCCAGTCCCCAGTACTACAAACAAAATTATTTTAAAAATTCTGTTCATGTGTGTTTTGTCTGACTACTCCCCTTTTCCCCTTCCAACACTAGAATATAAGTTCAATTAGGTCAGGAACTCAGAGTCTTTTAGTCGCTGCTGTATCCCCAGTATCTGAAACAGTGTCTCACCTAATAAATATTATTGGCTATCTGATAATTCGACAGATTTAACACTTGGTAAGATGTATGTGCTCAATGAACAAATAATCATGGAACCATGGTGACTGACTCTCAATTGCATTATGCTGAGTAAAGACATCAGATTTCAAAAGTCTGCCGATAGTGTAAAATTTCACTTACATAGCGTAGAAAAGGCAAAACTATAGAAATTACCAGAGGTTGGGGCAGAGGTCGTCGGGGTTGACTGTAAAGGAACCCAAGGGAACTTTGGGAGGATGCAGAACCATTCATTCTATAGCTTATTTTTGATGGCAGTTTTATGTTTGTGTGTTGAAACTATAAGAACTGCTTCATTCCACAGGATGAATTTTTCTTGTACATAAAGTATACTTCATCATCTTGATTTTATTCAATTTCCTGACAAAGGCCTTCACTTATCCAGGAATAAGTGTCTAATGATCTGTAGAAAGGTTCTCATATTGAACCTCTGATGAACAGTCGCAGGAACACACATTTCCAGGGCAGAAACTATAGGATCCGCATGATGTGGAAAAGCAAGGCTTGGGGTTTGAATTTCAGTTTTACCATGTACAGGGTATCTCAGTAAATTTTCTTAGTTTAAGCAACCAAAACTAGCTCTGGCCAGCCTGTCCACCTCTTGACTCTATTAACAACTGGAAAAAAGAATGATATAGCTCCTGGGCTCCTTTTGGGAGGAGATGTCTGAAATTATGCTCCCACCATGACCACATGAAATGGAAGGGATTTGATCTCCCCAAAGAAAACCAGGTGCTCTTAGGAGTCCCAGCAGTGCAGACTTACAAATGTCCAGTATGCTATGTGGCCTTACAAAACCTCTCTGAACCTCAGTTCCTCACACTTGATACCTCTTAGAATTATAAGCATCTAGCAAAATATATTAAATGTCTCAAAATAACTAGATTAAATGTTACTTTATAAATGTCATTTCCTAGCTGGGTACGGTGGCACACTCCTTTAATCCCAGTACTTGGGAAGCTCAGACTGAGGACTGTAGGTTCGAGGCCAGCCTCAACAATTTAGTGAGGCCTTATCTCAAAGTTTAAAAAATAGCCAGGCGTGGTGGCGCACGCTTGTAATCCCAGCATTTGGGAGGCTGAGACTGGAGGATCACAGTTCGAGGACAGCCTCAGCTACTTAGTGAGGCCCTCTGCAACTTAGTGAGACAGACCCTGTTTCAAAATAAAGAATAAAAGATAGGGTAGGGGATGTGGCTTGGAGGTTGAATGCCCCTGAGTTCCATCCCCAGATCTGCAAAAAAAAAAAAAAATAATAATAATAATAGTAATAATAAAATAATTTTAAAAATAATTTTTAAAAAAGAGCTAAGAGATATAGCTGGAAAGTATAATTCCCCTGAGTTCAATCCCCAGTTCAAATACATGCATACATACATACATACATAAATAACTTTCCCTTTTCTTCTTCCTTTTGCTTTGTGTCTTAAACTTGTGCCTCTATGAACTCCTAAATTCAGTTAGTAATTTACATAGTTATCCAAGGTAGAAATCCAGGGATTTTTGTTGTTTTTACCTCCTATATACATTATACCCATTTCCAGTGCACTATTACATTGATTTTAAACTGCCCTTCTGAAACACATGAACTCTGACATGGACACTTATCTGAGCCATCTGTGTACAGCCAGCATGTATCTGTTCAAAAGAGGTGGTTAATAAATGTTTGCCAGCCCGGTGTGGTGGCACATGCTTGTCAGCCTAGTACTTGGGAGGCTGAGACAGGAGGAATGCAGGTTTTAGGGCAGCCTAAGCAATTTAAGTGAGGCTTTCAGCAACCTAGTGAGATCTTGTTTCCAAATAAAAAATGAAATAGATCTGGATGTGTAACTCATAGGTAGAACACCTATGGGTTCAATTCCCAGTACCACATACACTAAATAAATAAATAAATAAATAAATAAATAAATAAATGTTTTCCAATTGAATAAAATGAACAAAATAGTTATTATCAACTGAGCAAGACAGAGGTGATCGTCTTCAGAAGTTCTTTTATCTCAGTATCAAAGGGCTGGCATCCACGTGGCTATTCCGTTTACAGACTCACAATAAAAGTCCAGTCTGGTGACACTGAATGCCAGCATTGTAGGTGACTTTTGTCTAGAAAAGGTGAATGCAGGTGTGGCTGTGGGTAGGGATGGAGCACACGGAGGCTAGCCAGAAGGGTGATTCACAAGACTTGACTACAATTTTCATCAGATTTTATTCAGGCATGGAGAGCAGACAGTTTCAGGCTGTCTTCCTTAGCAGGTCTTCAAGTATAAAAACCGTGATGGATTAAAAATAGGCGCATCTGGCTTATATTTCAGATGTGTCAGTGGGTGAAGCTTAGACTTCATGGTGAAAGACAAAATGATGTGAATTTCTGCCTAGATCTTGCGCCTTCTTGCCTCATGCAGAGGCACAATAGAAAGACACCGGCCGGTCTGATGTTCTCTTAAGAGGCTGCCTCAGCTGGGGACTCAGAGTTCAGCCTCACTGAGCATCAGAGACCAGCCTGGCCAAGACCACCTGGGCTGTGGGAGGACTCTGATAAGGCTGGGGACAAGGTTTACTTCAAGGAAAAACTGCATCCAACATGGACCCAGAAATCAGCTGCTAAATGGAGCCCCAGACAATTTAAACTAATTTGATCAGTTGTTGCTGTCATCCTGGGGATTGAAACAGGGCATTCTGCCTCTGAGCTACCTCCCTAGTCCTATTTAATTTTTTACTCTGAAACAAGATCTCACTAAGTTGCAAAGGGCCTTGGCAAATTGCTGAGGGTGGCCACAAATCTTTGCTCCTCCTGTGTCAGCCTCTCAAGTATTAGCATCACAGAAGTATGCCACCATACTCGACTTAATTCTATCAGTTTCAAAAATATAAATGTCCAGGCACTACTTTTATGAATTGACTTAATATTCTCATTAGCATTTCTTTCACTAAGCTCTCTAGGTGGTTCCAAACGTTCAAACAGGTTGAAAAACACAGGCAAAGAGGGAGGAGAGAAGTCCCCTTCCTACTTGGTTGTGGCAGGGCTGCCTGCTCGGTTCACCAAAAGCTCTGTCAAGTACCTTAGACTAACGTGAAAGAGGAGAAGCCTAGATGCCCCTCTTGTATTTTATACCTTTAGCACTGAAACGTGACCTGACAAGTGCTCATTCTCACTACTCTGATGCTAGCGGGGCTGTGACAATGAGCAGGAGGCATAACAATTGCCTGGGAGCAAAATCTGGATCTGGAGCCTGAGCTCATGAAAAGTTCCCACCGACAAAGTCAAAAGCTGATAAAAGATTGATAGGTACTGGGGTGGAGGGAAGAGAAATCTTAAATTACTCTTCTATTTCTCTAATAAGACAGAAAATAGCATTAATCAATAGTAGTACTGTTTATTCTTTATTGAAGATGGTCAATGGGCAAGAAACATGAAAGTTATTCATAGAGGTTTTTTTTTTTATACTAAGGATTGAAATCAGAGACATTCTGCTTTGGAGCCTCACCCCTGAACCTTTTTATTTTTATTTACTTTTCTCAATTTTTTTTTATTGGTGCATTGTAGTCATACATTTTAATGAAGTACAAAATGGTAGGTATTTTTATTTTCTATTTATTTTTATTTATTTATTTTTGTGGTACTAGGGGTGGAACCCAGAGGCTTTCTACCTCCAGGCTATACTCTCAGACCTATTTTATACTTTATTTGGAAACAGGGTCTTACTTAGTTGCTGAGAGCCTCACTAAGTAGCTGAGGCTGGCTTCAAACCTGTGTGATTCTCCTGTCTCAGCATCCCAAGCATGGGGATAACAAGCGTGCGCCACCACGCCCGGCTTTGTTTTCTCTTTTAAAATAGGGTCTTGAGCCAGGCGTGGTGGCGCACGCTTGTCATCCTCGGGCTTGGGAGGCTGAGACAGGAGGATCGTGCAGATTCAAAGCCAGCCTGGCTGGCTTAAGAGACCCTGTTTCCAAACAAAAATATAAAAAATAGGTGTCTGGGAGTGTAGCCCAGAGGTAGAAGGGTTTACAGGAACCCCAATACCACCTAAATAAATAAATAAATAAATAAATAAATAAATCAGGGTCTTGGTAAATTGCTGAGGCTGGACTCAAATCTGAGATCCTCCTGTCTCTGCCTCCCAAGTACTGAGATCACAGGTGAGTGCCATCACATCCATTATTCATGGAGTTTTAAAGGGACAGCTAACCCTCCAATAGCATGTACATAATACACACAATTAATATAGACTGAGTAATGTGTGTAACATATACATCATACACACGTATAATCTGAAGGTGAAGTAGAACGTGGCCCTTTGCAAATGATCTGACAAATGGATGAGCAGTTGGGTTAGAGGAAAGACCCGCATTTGATGTTCGCAGACCTCACTCAAGCCCTAAATGCACACTGTACGTTCACCCTGAATGCGTCTCTTCATTGATAACACGTGGTTACTACTAATGTGTTTGTCACTAGGTTGTAATGAGATACTGTGTGAGAAAGTGCTTTGGAAACAGAAGCATGTCGCCTGAACATTGATGATTTTAATTTGTCGCAAGGGACTAACACCTGAGTGAGTTAGCCTAGCTTCAGAAGAGTTGAAGTCCATAATGTGTCAACCTCCAAGAAAAACACAGAGATCAGCCTATAATAAAAAAAAAAAACTTTTATTGGGGAATAAGCAGAATATGACTGCAATTGTATTTCCGGGCGGTGGCTTCTGGGATGTCAGAGGGAAGGCTGGGATTTATTGGGGGGAAAGCAAAGCTACATTGTGGGGCTTAAAAGAAAGTCCACCGGCACGTGGGGTGTTCTGCAGGGACCTCAGAGTTCCTATTGGCGGGAGGTGGCTGCAATTCCTGGTGAAACTAGTATTAAAGTCAGAGCAGGCAGTGTTGCTAATCCAGCTCCCAAGAGGCTGCGCCAGGCAAGTGTCCTTGTGTAAGCGGCTAGCTGTCCTTGTTCTGCATGCCGTCCTCATGTGATTCATGTAGTAAAAGGCAGTTTGGGAAAATGTCGTATCCTAGTTCCTGTTTTCAGAAAAAATATGCGACAGCCCTCCCTTCCTGCCCTTCCCCAGTTCTATTTGCCTTAGCTGGATGTGAAGACACCATTTTGAATCTGACAGTGTTTTGAATCCATAAGGGGATATTTGTTAATTTAAAAATTGAAAGCCGGGTATGGTGGCGCATGCCTGTAATTCCAGTACTTGGGAGGCTGAGACAGGAAGACTGCAGGTTCAAGGCCAGCCTCAGCTACTCAGTAAGGCCCTCCTCAACTTACTGAGACCCTGTTTCAAAAATAAAGAATAAAACAACATGGCTGGGGGTATAGCATGGAGGTAGGATGCCTCTGGGTTCAATCCCCAGTATAGTAAAAAAAAAAAAAAATCACAAATGGGAAATATAAAGGTTAACGGGAGAGAACATCTATTAAAAGACATGTTTTCCTTCTACTCACCTGCTATCTTCTTCTCTCAGAGGTAATTGTTAACAATGTCTCAAGTATGTTGAAATTTTCTGTACACAGATACATAGATTTTGTGTGTATGTTTGTGTGTGGTACTGGAGATTGAACCCAGGAGCATTCTACCTTTGAGCTATATATCCAGCCCTTTTTTTTTTTTTTTTTTTTTTTTTTTAGTGGTACCAGGGTTCCTGGAAGCCCTTCTACCTCCAGGCTACACTCCCAGACCTATTTTTACATTTTTATTTGGAAACAGGGTCTCCTAAGCCAGCGCACGCAGCTGGCTTCGAACCTGCGCGATCCTCCTGTCTCTGCCTCCCAAGCGCGGGGATTACAAGCGTGCGCCACCGCGCCCGGCTATCCAGCCCATTTTATTTTGAAACAGGGTCTCGCTAGGTTCCTGAGAGTCTTGCTAAGCTGCTGAGGCTGTCCTCAAATCTGTGAACCTGCTGTCTCAGACTCCCAAATCCTGGGATTACAGGTGTGTGCCACCACACCTGTCTAGATAGATTTTTTTTAGTTATAGAAATAGAAACAACCAATGGAGCAGAATAGAAGACTCAGAAACAAACCCACACACTTACAGCTAACTGATTTCTAACAAAGGGGCCAAAAATAAATACTGTTCAACCAATGGTGTTGACAAAACTGATTAACCATATGCAGAAAAATGGAAATAAACCCCACTTTTTCACTTCTACACAAGAGTCAATTCAAGATGGATAAAAGACTTTGAAATAAAACCAGAGACCTGGAGGCTCCTTGAAGAGGGCATAGGTCCAACACTGCAACACATAGGCACAGATAAAAACTTTCTCAATAAGACCCCAAAAGGCACAACAAACTAAAAGGTGATTCAATACGTGGGACTGCATAAAACTGAAGAGCTTCTGTTCAGCAAAGGAAACTGTCAAGAACCTCAATCGAGAGTCAACAGAATGGGAGAAGATTTTTGCCACCTACTCCTCTGATAGAGGACTAATATCTAGAATATACAGAGAACCAAGAAACTCAGCACTAAGAAAACAACCCAATTAAAAATGGGCAAGTGAATTAAATAGATACTTCACGAAAGAAGAAATTCAATAAATGCATTTAAAAAATGCTCAACATCACTGGCAATCAAGGAGATGCAAATCAAAACTACCCTGAGATTTCACCTGGGAGTGTAGCTCAGAGGTAGAAGGGTTTCCAGGAACCCCAGTACAATCCAGCAATACCACTTCTGGGTATCTACTCAAAAGAAAGGAAACCAAACTACCAAACTAATGCATGTGTATCTATGTTCATAGCTGCACAATTCACCATAGCCAAACTATGGAACCAGCCAAGATGTCCATCAACAGATGAATGGATTACAAAACGATGGCATACGTACACAGTGGAATTTTACTCAGCTATAAAAAAAACCACAATTACATCATTTTTAGGGAAATGGATGGAACTGGAGGACATTATGCTAAGTGAGATTAGTCAGTCACAAAAAGTAAGAAATTGGAGAGAATAAGCTAGGGAGAAATGGGTAACAGGAGGAATTCTAGATGAAGAAGGAGATCCTATAGAGGAGCAAATGAGGCGACCTAACTGAGGAGATGGGAGGGGGAGGAAGGAAATTCTCTAAAGCACATGAGGTACTTAAACAAACATCAAAGTCAATCACTAAGCCAAGCAAGGGAAGGAGGGATGGGGAGGGAATGAGTGGGGATTGGGTAAGGGCTAGCTGGGTGATGTATGCATGTATATCTCCACAAGTCTTTTATCCCATTAAGATATATGACTATAACGCACTCATAAAAAAGGGAAAAAAGGCAGAAACAGAAGCCAACTGACCACCCATCCATATCGATGTCCAAACGTGAGGCTTAGGACTTAGACTCTGCAGTCAGGGCCACACTATCATCTGAGCTACTTTGCTCATCTCAATTTACTCTCACAGCCACCCCGTGAAGTTATTATAAGTATCACATTTCTCAGATGGTGAGGTTGAAGTCTAGGTATGGGTTGCATTTGAGATCTTTTAAGAGTAGAATATTATGAGTAGCCCATTCTCTGAATAGCTTGTGTTCCTTGTAAGTTTTAACTAAAAATGTAACACATGTTCATTAAACATGATTTTAAAATAAAGAAAGAAAGAGGAACAAACTCTGTTCTCTACTCATCACCTGGATACTGTCTCTAGTGGTGATTGGGAAGGGCAAGAACAGCCAGGGAAGACTTCCCAGCAAAGAAGGTACCCGTATCCTCTGCCCACGACTCTCCCACCTCTAATGCCATGGCCTTCAGTGCAGATTCTTGTTATATGGTCTTGCCACTGATCTCCCACATTTTACTTCAATTTAGCAAATATCTATTGACTATTGCCATACCCACTTATATCAATGCCTTTTGACGGATTGAAGGTAGAGGAAAAAGGAGGGACCCTGGGTTCAAACAATTGGAGGGCTGGTATCACCATTCAGAGACCAGTGGGATTTATGGGGAAACAGCAGGATCTAGGAGAGGACAAGAGGGGATCAGTTGCAATTAAGATGCTGTGGAGCAGACCATGGACTTGTGAACAGGTAGTTAAATGTATTTCGATGGGGATGATGGTAGATATGATTTGAGGATGGCTGGACAGTCTGATTTTCACATGTGATTATGCAAGTGGGAGTGTCCAGCAGGTGATAAAGCTCTGAGTCTGGTGCTTGGGAGAGAGGCTGGAGCAATCATTTTAGATAACAGATGGAGCTAGTGTGAAGAATTCAAGGGAGGAAAATGAGGAGTTTCCTTCGTGATCTGTTTCTCTACATAGTCCATGCCTCTGCAGCCAGCCCAGTTTTCCTTCCCCTATCACGCTGGGCAGCCCACACTGACATTTCTTCTAAAGCTACTCAGAGTCTTCACTTTCAATGTTTAAGTTGAAAACTTTATTAATGAGAATCCTGTAAGTGTGTGTGTGTGTGTGTGTGTGTGTGTGTGTGTGTGTGTTACAAGGGATTGAATCCAGGGGCATTCTACCTCTGAGTTATGCCTTCAGCCCTTTTTTAAATTTTGAAACAGGGTTTCACTAGGTTACTGAGTCTCACTAAGATGCTGAGGCTAGTCTCGAACCTGAGATCCTCCTGTCTCAGCCTTTCGAGTAGTACTGGGATGATAGGTGTGCACCATCACACCCCACTAGAATCCTGTAATGTAAGGCCTCTCAAGAAAGTCATTCCATGCTTCTTTTCTTCTCTTTTTCTTGTTGTGCGGGGGATTGAATCCAGGGGCAATCTACCTCTGAACTCTACCTCCAGCCCCATTTCATTTCATTTTTACAAATTTTGAAACAGAGTCTCACGAAGTCACTGAGGGCCTCGCTAAGTTGCTGGGGCTGGCTGCAAACCCGTGATCCTTCTCCCAGCCTCCCAGTGCTGGGATGGCAGGCGCGTGCCACCACGCCTGGCTCACTTCATGTTTCTGAATCTTCTTCCTCAATTATGAAAGAAACGGAGCACATTAAATGACTTAAAGAGGCATCTTCTACCTATAACTTTCCATGATTCAGTCGTTCCACCCACATGTTCACAATGAATGGTGTTTACAGTCTTTCATAAAATGGAGCAACAGGAGAAGAAGGGTTGGAATTACTACTGTGAATGAGGCGGTAAACAGAGTTATAAGATCTCAGTGGCCACTATGGCCGTCTCCAGGGCTAATTGTCACCAGTCCCTCTACAAAAAGCACTTTCGTAATTATCCACGCCTCTTAGGAAACGTGTGGCTCTAACTCATGGGATAAAGTGTGAGGAGATTATTTGAGGATGTCTTGCCTGGTTTTATTTAAAATCTCTTCTACTGGGGTTTATTCTGAAACTTTCCCTGTGGCCATTGTGGTTTCCACCTACATTACTTGAGAAGGTCTGTGTCTTTAAAACCAACAAATTCAGTGAAGACATGGGATGTAGCTCTTCTACCAACTCATTTAGTACAGACTCGGGACCGAGACACACATCTATTGGTCATGGAAGAGACCTTTGCCACCACAGCAAGTGTGTCATTCAGCTCTCCGGTCCTATTTCCAATAACTGAGATAATCTACATATAAAGAGAGGTGGTTTTCTTTGACTTGAAGTTTTGGATGTTGCAGTCCATGAGAGGGCAAACCCCTGGCTTTTAGGGCTCTGGTTGGGAGGCAGCACATCCTGGCTAGAGCAGGAGACAGAGTGGGACCAGTGCCTCATGACTGGGACACAAAAGAGGGGAAGAAGAAGGAGCCGGGGCCCACTGTCTCCTTCCAGGCTGATGCCCCCAGGACCCGCAGGTCTCCCGCTGGGCCTTATCTCCTGGATCCCCCCACCTCCCCTAATGCCAAACTGGGTGCTAAGCCTGTAAACCATGAACCTTGGGGGAGATCCCAGATCCAAACTCTAACGCCAAGTAAGTGAGTCTACTGTGGACCACTGTAAATATTTCCTGGTCACGAGATGTGATCTCAAGATCAAGTTATCAGTTACACCCTAAAATCTCATACCTTTACTGCCTTGATAAATATGAGCAGGATTCACCTAAAAAATGATGTAGATATCTTGTAAGGGTTTTTTCACTTAAGATTCCTTATTCATCAGTTTAGTTTTTTTAGGCTAAATCTAACAGCCTAAGTTCTTTGCCTATAAGTCTAATTCCTTTGGCCCCATTTTATAATCAAGTTTTGCATTTATTTGAATATCTACAATACCAGTGCAAATAGCTGTAAACCTAACTATGGCTAGACTAACTTTGGGCAAGAATTATATGCAAAATATTTAACCATCAGTGTAATGTGGGTGCCCACCAATCAGAACGGTGATGGGTAGGAGCAAGAGAGAGAGCTGCTCCACCGTGATGTAGTAGACTATAGGATGGCATTAAGCTAGAATATTTTTATTTCTGTTTTGTGACAGCTCTTTTAAACTTGAAAATTTCCAGGGACCCAGCAGGTTACGTAAACAAGTGAAGGGGGCTAAGTGCAAGAAAAATAGTCTAGTGAGATCAGTCTGACTCCAGAGCTCAGCAGCTTTCCAAAAAGGACAGTCATTACTTGGCTCAGT
Source organism: Muscardinus avellanarius (assembly GCF_963383645.1). NCBI lineage: Eukaryota > Metazoa > Chordata > Mammalia > Rodentia > Gliridae > Muscardinus > Muscardinus avellanarius. The sequence goes on along the minus strand of NC_137795.1, from coordinate 43,642,827 downwards.
TGATTGTTGATATTTGAAATGTAAACTGAAAATAATTTTCCAAAAGAATCTCCATTCTGGATTTTTGGCAAAACAACTGTATGGCTGGCCCGAGGGCTGCCAGTTTGCTCATGGTATTCTAAGCCAAGCCCATTCTTGCGTTTTCATTGGATGAAAACCATAGATTTCTATTTTGTTTTGAATACCTTTTCAGAAGAAATAGAAAGAAAATTTGAGCACTCTTCTTTTTTCCTTCTTTCTTTTTTTTTTTTTTTTTGGTACTGGGAATTTAACCCAGAAACATCTTACCTTTGAGCTACATTCCCCAGCCTTTTTAAAAATTTGAAATAGGGTCTCACCAAGTTGCAGAGGACCTCACTAAATTGCTGAGGCTGGCTGTGGATGTACAATCCTCATGTCTCAGCTTCTTAAGTGCTGGGATTACAGGTGTGGGCCACCATGCCTGGCTAAGAACTCACTTTTACTTCTTTAAGAAACAACATTGTTTTACCTGTAGTAAGTTTCTGTATGTTTAGGTGTGTAATAGGAAATTAAAAGGGAGAATCGACTTTTTTGAACGAATGTGTACTGATCCTATTTTATGACTTTACAAGTTCTCCAGTAAACTTGAAACTACATCCATCATGCTCTGCCTTATGCAACTTATAACCTCTGACCTTTGCTGACTCTTGACTTTTGCTGTTTTTCTGAGGAGCTTGAATTTCTTTTCCTAGTTAAATAAAAGGCAATGTAGATATGAAAAGGGTAAATCATCCTGACATCACCTGTATTCCTTCCCACTTCCCAGTTGGAACAATTTTCAATTAATCAGATTGAACTTTTGCTCCTTTTAAGCAGAGGGTGATGGGGTGTGTGCCAGGCACTGTTCTAGGTTCTGGGGATAGAGCAGACAAGGTCCTTGCTTTCTCAGAGCTTCCAACCTAAGGAGTTGACATAGTAAAAGAGAGAGTAGAAGCCAACCAGCAAGATAAAATGGCCTCTCAAATCTTGTAAGTCATCACTAATTACAGGAAGTGATAGGGATTTAAAAAATGGGTGATGTGACAGAGAAAGTGGGAGAGGCCCCCTTAGGGTGGTGGTCAAGGACACTTCTCTAAGAGCTAACATGTGGCCTGAGACCTAGAAGATGAAAATGAACCAAGGCTTTCCTCTCATTTATTTGTGGGCACATGGCTTGCATGTATGAACACATATATGTATGCATGCATGAATGAATGAATGAATAAACAGTGGTGATGCTGGGAAGAGAGTTCCAGCTAGAGGACTCACCAGGTAGGAAAGGTCTCAGCATCATTAAGGAATAAAAGTGAAATGAGTTGATCAGGGAGAGGCAGGTAGCATTACTAAGTGATGTGATGTGTGGTTATCTGTACTTAGATATAATGTGCTATTAAGAGACAGGCTCCGCAAATGGACTACCTAGATTCAAATCCTGCTTCATAACTTACTAGCTGTGTGGCCTCTGGCAAGCCGCCAACTGCTCTATGCCCAGTTTTCTTATCTATAAAATAGGGGGAATAATACTTTATATAAAATGGGGGGAATAGTACTTCATATAAATAAAGCAAATATAAATTTCAATCCAGTGCAATAGGCTTGTATTGAGGACTAAAGGAGCTAATTTTTTTTTTTTTTGGAGGTCCTGGGGTTCCTGGAAACCCTTCTACCTCCGGGTTACACCACTCCCAGACCTATTTTATACTTTTTAAAATTTGAAAACAGGGTATCTTAAGCCAGCCAGGCTGGCTTCGAACCTGTGCGATTCTCCTGTCTCCCCCTCCCAAGCGTGGGGATTACAAGCGTGCGCCACCACGCCCGGCTAAAGGAGCTAATTTTAAGATATGCTAAAAAAAAAATGTCCCAATCAATCAGCTTGAACAATCAGCTTGTAGTATTCTCCAAGAGCCAGCACTCAGTGTTGCAAGGCTGTTGGCAAATGACAGGTGAGTCCCTGAGAAAGAGGGCAAGTTTCAAGGACATGCAACAGTGGTACCTGGGAGGCATAGGGACTATAGTGACACCTGAAAGCAATGAGTTAAAGTAAGAAAATATATGAAAACTTAGGCAGGAATGAGAATAGAACTACCATTCCAGCCACTGGGTTGGGGTTCAGAGGCAACAGTCTCTGAGGCCTGTGAAGATCATAATGTCCACACAGAGACAGAAAATGAGTGGAGAAGGGCGGGCTGTAATGGACACTGTGCAGTACTGTCGAGACACCCCTCAATTCAACATACTTGTACCTCCAGCTACTAGGAGGGTTTCCAGCTCCTTCTGGAAATTGCCTAGGCCGCAGAGAACTGCCTGGCCTAAGACCACTGTCTGTATCCCATGGTGGTCACTGTGGAGTATAAAAAATTGATAAAGAAGATGGGCATGGTGGCGTATGCTTGTAATCCCAGCATTTGGGAGGCTGAGACTGGAGGATCGCAGTTCGCAGACAGCCTCAGCTACTTAGTGAGGCCCTCTGCAACTCAGTGAGACCCTGTTTCAAAATAAAGAATAAAAAATGGTGCAAGGGGTGTAGCTTGGAGGTCAAATGCCTCTGGATTCCATCCCCAGACCCGCAAAAAAACAAAAAAAATTGGTAAAGAATTTCATGAGGTAACAGTAAAGATTAATAAAAAGAAAAGGGAGAAAGGCCATTACAGACAAACTTCTACATCCAAAGGCATGTGGTTTGAAGCAGCTTGGTGTTCAGGAAACAACATATTAAGCTGTTATATTTTCCTGAGGGTAGTAGATGAAAAAGGTCCATGCTTCTTTGTTATTCTTCCCGTCCAGATGTGGAGTCTGTTTCCCTTCCCACACTTACTCTGGGCTGGCCAGAGCCTATTAACACAACACAGTGGAAGCGGTCTTGTGAAATTTCCATGGCTAGGACGTTTAGCGACCATCTTTTTAGAAGCCAGCTGCCATGCGAAGAAGCTTGGGCTGGACTGTTCTGATGAGACACTCTGTGCAGGGAAAGGCCATGCGGAGAAGCAGCACACACCTCAGCCGTCCACAAACAACCCCCAGATGTGTGGATGAGCCCATCTCGGACACTTCCGTCCCAGCTAGACTCCGGGATGAATGTATATGAACCACCCAGCCAAGTCCGGTAAACCCACGGAAGCAATCACTGCTGAAAGTCATTGTTTTGGAGCAGCCTTCTAGATCGCAGTAGATGACAGGTGTTCAGAAGGCAAAGCATGGGAAATGCATTGTTGGAAGAGGGAAAGAACAAGTAGATGCTGTTTCAAGGAGGTCATTACAGGTTATGCTAAAGATCCTGAGAGTTATACCTTCTTTCTGATTTCCTGTGTGTGTATGCATGTGGCAGGTGCTGGGGATTGAACCCGGGGGCATACTACTCCCAAGCTACACCATCAGACCTTTATTTGTTTTATTTTTTTGTTTTGAAACAGAATTTCCTTAAGTTGCTGAAAGTCCTGTTATGTTGCTGAGGCTGTCCTTGAACCTGTGATCCTCTTGTCTCAGTCTCCCAAGTACAGGAATTACAGGCATGAGCCACCAGGCCTGGCTCTCCTTTCTGATCTTAAACATGACGAGACCTTTCTCACCTTGGGGTCTTCACATTGTTGTTCCTTCTGCTTGGAATCCTCTTTCTTTCCCCAGCTCCCCCAAGTTTGCTTCATTCATTCATTTATTCTAGCCCACTGGCGATTTGGAACCCAAGCCCAACTAAAACAGAACCCCAAAACCAAAGCAAAACAAAATTTCCCTTATATCCAGCATTCTGAAGGGAGCCACCCAAAAATACGGTGCAATTCTTTTCTCAATTGGTACTCAGAAACAGCCGAAAAAACCCACTTTACCACCTATCACCCCACTCCACCCCTCACCCGCTAAATAAGGAGAGGCCTAGAGAAAGAGAAGTGGTTTGTGGTGGAGAAGAGACAGGAGTTCTTGATAGGGACTTTATCCTTCCATCCACCAGGAAGTTTCTTCCCCACCCTGCTCATAAGAAATGTTCCACATCTGTCCCCGAGGCTCACGCGCATAGACTGAGGTTCTACAGGGAGACTGGCTTCTTGATCTCTGGCTGGGTACTTGCTGGGTAGCCCAAAGTGCAGCCCACTCTGGCACTGCCCTGGGTGGAGAGCCAGCTCAGCCTTCTCAGGAGAGCTGGAGTAACATCCCCAGAAAGCTAGGGACTTCCCCAAATGGACACGGGAGATCTTCAGGGGCTGGGCTTGTTGGAATAGCCTTTTGTGTAGTAAAAAGGGGAATAAAAGGTTAGGGGCAAAGCCGGGCATGGTGTTGCATGCTTGTAATCCCAGTACTTGAGAGGCTGAGATGGGAGGATCGCAGGTTTGTGGCCTGCCTCAGCTACTTAGTAAAGCCTTCCACAACTTAGTGAGGCCTGTCTCAAAATAATAAAAAATAGGGCTGGAGGTATACCTAGGAGGTAGAATGTCCCTGGGGTTTAATCTCCAGTAACAACAACAACAACAACAACAACAACAACAACAACAACAACAACAAAGGTTAGGGCCATCCTTAGCCACTGGGGGATAAATGAATTCGCATGTCTAAAATCACTACCCAGTTCCTTCTGCTTCTCCCTTGTAGGTGAAAGACATCACCACAAATAGTCCCGAGTTAAGAAACAGGCTCTCTCCTCTCCCCCTCCCCTCTTCTCTCCTCCCCCTCTTCTCACTTTTCCTCTTTTTTAAATTGCCCTCCCCTAGTTAACCACTGGCCCTTTATTTGTGTATTCTTGCTGCCTCTCAATCTCTTCTCCCCACCCCTTCGAACACAGTTCAGGAACCCATGCCTTGTTACCCATGTTATTGCAAGAAGTCTGTCTTCTAGAGTGAGGTGAGCCCTGAACAGCCATCTTCTCCAGAGGGTGATGGGGAAACACTTCCTGTTTTTGCTGGCCCTAAAGCCAGGGAAAACTAGGTCCAACCAACCAACCAACCAACCAACCAACCAACCAAACAACCAACCAACGAACCAACCACAAACAAACTAAAAACTCAGTTCCTTGGAACTATGCCTTCTTCAAGCAGATGCCTGGCTTTTCTTTCCTTTTACCATGAAACATCATATTTAAATTCTCTTCCTACATTTCTTCACCACTCAGTTTTCAATCCCTAGAATCATAGGGTCCACCTTTATTTTTAGTTGAGTTTGTTCTCAAGAATCATGAAGGGCAAGGTGTACTGATCAAGAGACTTTCTGCTGCAAGTGGTAGAAATTCTTAGAACCAAGTACAGGGATGTCTCCATCCGGGACTCGGCAGCGCCATGATGCCGTTCCTCCTCTTCGTTTGGCTCTAATTCCTTAGTGTTTGCTTTGCCACAGGGCTGCACACTGGGACAAGACAGAGAAATGGTTCCACTTCTATATCCACTTAGAAAGACATCCAGGAGGAACAAGCATGTGTTTTACCCTCCCTAACCGTGCCGTTAAGTCCGTGAGCCAATCTCTGTGGCTGTGGGGATGTGTTGCTCTGACTGGCTAGGCACGAGTTACGTGCTGTATCTAGTGCCTTTGGGGTAGAGAGGTTCAATAGGAGAACCACAAATGTGAGGCACAGATGTAGGCCACATGTGTGGCTTTAAATGTTTTGAACTGGGCGCCATGATGCATTCCTATAATCCCAGTTCTTGGGAGGCTGATACAGGAGGATTGCAGGGTGGGGGCCAGCCTCGGAAACTTAATGAGATTCTGTTTCATAAAGGGGGGAGCGCTGAGGGCACAGCACAGTGGTAGAGCACCCCTAATTCAATCCCCAGTATCACAAAAAAGTAGGATAAAATCAAAGAAATGTTTTCATGGCTACATCTAAAAAAGTAAAAAAGAAACAAGTGAAAATAAGTATAATGCATTTTATTTAACTAGGTCTGTCCAAAATATTATTATTTCAGCCTGCAATCGATATAAAAATCATCGGGATATTTTACATTCTTTACTTGTACTAAGTAAAAAAGTCATTTCTAACAAGGCTTCCAAATAATGTTACTGCATGTGTATCAGGAGGGAGGGGTGTCGATGAGACATTCTTCAAGCAACATTCTCCTAGAGACCCTTTTATTTCCTCTGTGTTCCTGAAACCGCCTCTAGAGTGGTCAGAGCGCTGAGCCACCTGCTGGAATGTGTGTGAGCCACAGAGGCGGAGGCAGGGTCATGGCTGGAGAGAACTAGGATGGACTTAGAGATGCTGCTGTCGCTGCCACGTTGCTTCCATCTATTGTTCGTAACACATATTGCAGCCACAAAAAAGTACACTCCCAGACATATTTTTATATTTTTTTAAATTTGGAAACAGGGTCTCTTAAACCAGAGAAGCTGGCTTCGAACCTGCGCGATCCTCCTGTCTCCGCCTCCCAAGCGCGGGGAGTACAAGCCTGCGCCACCAAGCCCGGAGAAAATGTAAATACATAGTATGTAAGTTGTTAAGTTGTTAGGCAGAGTACCTGGCATATATGAAGAATACTGTGAAAGCTCTTGGTAAGTCTCAATTAGACATTCAAACAGTGACTGGATATTTTATAATATTGAGAACTTAAATGTCATGTTTTTTTTTTTTTAAATCTGAAGGTTAAAAATTCTTATCTTTTAGAGACACACATTGAGCTAGTTAAGGATGAACGGCTAAGACTACTGGGATCCGCCTTACAACAGGAGGAGAGAAGCAGGCAGTGATAAGGTGAGACAGAGCTGGCCAGGATTTGATCACTGTTGAAGCTGGATGGTATATATATATATATGAAAATGCATTGTACCGTTTTGTCTGTTTTGTACATGTTTAGAAATTTCTCCAGAAATTAAATAGACAAGTTTGTATATTCCTAATATTATTATATACAGTGCTGGACGTAGCATGGTATTACATATTGATCAGTTGATTAATTACTACCATGAAATTTTGTCATTTGGGGGAGTGTTTTGTCTTTTTATTTATTTAATTTTTTGTTCTGGGGATTGAACTTGAGAAATTCTATCTCTGAGGTATACCCCTAGCTTGCTTGCTTATTTATTTATTTATTTACTTATTTATTTTTATTTTGAAACAAGGTCGTTCTAAGTTGTTGGTCTTGCTAAGCTGCTAAGGCTGGCCTCAAGCCTATAATCCTCCTGTCTCAGCCTCCCAAGTACTGGGATTACAGGTATGTGCCATTATGCTTGGCTTTAGGTGTCTTTATATTTTTATTTTTATTTTTGGTGGTACTGGGGTTCCTGGAAGCCCTTCTACCTCCGGGATACACTCCCATGGGCTACACTCCCAGACCTTTTTTAAAAACTTTTTTATGTGGAAACAGGGTCTCTTAAGCCAGAAAGGCTGGCTCCGAACCAGCACGATCCTCCTGTCTCCGCCTCCCAAGCGCGGGGATTACAAGCGTGCACCACCACGCCCGGCTTTAAGTGTCTTTTTAAAAATGAACTTAAAAGCTGGGTATTGTGGTACAGGCCTGTAATTCCAGTATTTGCGATATAGGAAACACAGGTTTGTGTTTCCTCAGCAACCTAGCAAAGCCCTCAGAAACTTAGTGAGACACTGTTTAAAATTTTTTTAAGAACCAGGTATGGTGGCACACATGCCTGTAATCCCAGTACTTGAGAGGCTTAGACAGGAGGATTGCAGATTTGGGGCCAGCCCAGCAACTTAGCAAGACCCTAAGCACTTAGTGAGACCCTATTTCAAAATGAAAAATAAAATATGGCTAGGGGTGTAACTTGGAGATAAACTGCCCCTGGGTTCAATCTCTAGTATGAAAATTTTAATTTATTAATTAAAAAATAAAATAGGGCTGGGGGTTTAGCTCAGAGGTAGAACATTCCTAGATTTAAATCTTAGTAACACACACACATATACACACACTAACTTAAAATAATTAGCTGTACATAACTCTAGAAAAAAGTAGATGAGAACATGTTTAAGCTTAACTTGCTAAGGGTCATTTTATCAGAAAAATAATGATTAAGTGTAACATCTTTGGCATTAAGACATTTTGTATTTTTTAAGAGATAAAAACAGAGGAATTAGAAAGATTGTCTCTTTGAGGATCCTCTCTCTCCCTCTCTCTGCAGTACTGGGGATCAGATCCAGGACCTTATGCTTTTATGCATATGAGACACATATTCTGCCACTGAGCTACATCCCCGTCCCTCTCTTCCTGATTCTAGGCAATAAATAAAGAAAATACCTACCTGGCCTGTGGACAGGGGTTAAAAAATGACCAATTTATGACAGATGATAAATATGTTCTTTGTTATAGTAAATTAGAAAACCTGCTTATTATTAGTAAGAATAGCTGTATTTCTATAGTAGTTTTATTTCTTATATCCAATCTTTATTCAATCCTGGTACATCTAGTTTTATTTTCAAACTTGTCCCTGTGTCCCTCTTTCAGATAATAATTTTTCCAATACTGCAATTTTCTTCTACATTATTTCTTGCTCTATTGATCCCTGCATATAGCAATAATCTTCCAATCTCAATGTGTATTTATTCTTGTAGCCTAAGTGTTTGGGCCATTTAGCTTCTCTTTTCATTAAGTTTCTCGGTGGCTAGGATGAATCCCTTCTTAACTGGAAATGTAAAATGAAATGTGTTGAATGAGATAAAGCAGAGGGAATTTCCAACGTATTGACCATCAAGTACCATTTCCACTTCAAGAGGTTTAAATTCTGGGAGGACAAAGACTGTGAAGAGGAAATCTTTCATAAGCTGGAAGAAAGTGGCTCCGAGAGATACACTCCAGTTCTCCAGCTCCTCTTATCTCAGTGAGAGAGGAAGAGAGAGAGGGAGAGAGGGCCAGGGGGAGGGAAAGAAAGAGGAAGAGCATCAGGATTCTTTCAACTGAGTGAACAGATGAGCAGTATAATTGTGTCGGCTGACATCCCATAGGAATGGTTAGAGGCAGGGAATCATTTCGTTAAAAGGGTAATGCTTGGAATCTAAAATCCTGGGTATGAGTCCACTCTTAATCACTGATCACACGTGGGAGTTTAAAGCAGCAACTTAATGTCATTCAAGCAGAGGTTTCCTGCTTCATTATCAGAACCAATGATTCTAACCATATTGATGTCAGGATCATCATGCAGCCGGTGCTAGTAGGTCTCACAGAATTCTATAAACTGGTGGAAGCTGTTCAAATAGACTCAGGCTTCATGAGCTCCGCCTTAAGCCATTTTATGAAATATTTGCCGTAGAACATGCTCAGAGACTCAAGTGAAGTGTTCGGTGTATTTGAAAATGCCTTCAACTAGATGGCTTCAGAAGTGTCCAGAGCATTACAGCAGCAAATTAATAATTTCTCCCTTTAAGGTCCTACTCTGTACTTGTACTCTGCATTATATAAAGGTTTCCTCTAATCCTTCTTAAAATCTTCAATGGAAGTATTATTATTTCCCCTTTACAGATGAGGAAATAATTTAGAGATCAGCAAATTTATTCTAAGTCACAAGGAAAGGAACTGCAGACTTAGGATTCCAACCCACAGTCTTGACCCTACGCCCCACACCTCTTCCTACCTACCATGCTACCAATGATTATACCTTTGCCCTTTATTCCCATTTGCCCAACTGTTCCCATGCCTCAGAAATCACATTCTCCACGGTTTTTCTTCTTCCTCTAACAAAGTCCTACCCACCTTTCAAAAACACCAATGCAAGTCATTATATTTTGTATATACAATCAGGCCTTCAGACCTGCAGGTTTCACATCTGCAGACGCAAACAATGGCAGAGAGAAAATATTAAGGAAAAAATAATCACTTCTGGATTGGACATGGCCAAAAGTTTTTCTTCTCATTATTCCCTAAGCTATTCAGAATAACATCTACTTACATATGATTTACGTTTGTTATAGGTATTATAAATGAAATAGGATTATTTAAAGTATGCATTGATCATATGCCATTCTATACACTTGTTTTACTTGCCCTGGGATTTGGGTATCTGAGGGTCCTGGCACCAATCTTCCATGGATAAGGAAGTACAACCGTATAGGGCTTTCTCTGGGTCCCAGCCCATCCGGAACGCTCCCCCTTCATATTCCTGTGGCTTTTCTACTCACTTTCATTCACAGAACAATAATTTTTAGTGCATTTTATGTGCAAAACACTCTTTTAGACACTGGGGATATATCAGTGAGCAAAACAGTAATTTTAGAACCCCCGCCCCCCGGGGAATTTAGACACTAGTGTTAGCAGAAAATGATATAAAATAAATACATCAAAGTAATGATACAGTATGTTAGGGGTACTGTGGCAACTATTAAAACCAGGCTATGTCAGAGGTGGGGTGGGCGGCAATTTTAGTTAAACTGGCCAGGACCTGCTCTCCTGAATAAGCAGCTTTTGGTGAGGACTTGAAGAAGGCAAAGGAGGGAGTCATTGGCTAAGACTGGGGGAAGGGAGGGTGGTGTGTGAACAAAGACCCAGGCTGGCCAGTTGTCTGATACTTCACTGCTTGCGTAGATGTTTGTCTCTTCAACGAAATTGTGAGCTCACTGAAGTCAGGGAGGTTTGCTGATTGCTCGTTTGCATGCCCTTCAAAGTCCTACACAATATTTGGTACCGAGTAGTTGCTCAACAAACAATACTTGGTGCCAGACATGCTGATGCACACTTGTAATCCCAGCGTTCAGAGGCTGAGACAGGAGGATCGCGGTTCGTGGACAGCCTCAGCTACTCAGTGAGGCCCCCGCAACTTAGTGAGACCCTGTTTCAAATAAAGAATAAAAAACAGGGCAGAGGGTGTAGCTCGGAGGTAGACTGCCCCTAGGTTCCATCCCCAGACCCGCAAAAAATAAAAAATACTTGGTAATTACTGATTTATTAATTATGACACATAATATCTTTGTATTTTGAATAATTTTTGAGGGAAATTACAGGAAATTTTACCTTAAATTTTAAAAATAATAATACTACAGAGAGTCAATGATCTTCAGAATAATACCAAGAACTTTGTATAAGAGACAGATGTGGCTACATACATGACTTAAGTATGTGAAAATGTAATGAAATACCATTATTTAAATTTTCCAGTGGGTTGTTTTATTTTCTGGTGGTACATTATGTAACTACTATTTGTAATACACATACACACACACACACACACACACACACACACACACACACACACACATATATATACTACATATATATGTACGTGTGTGTGTGTATATGTGTGTGTGTGTGTAACTGGAAGCATTAATAGTAAATCTTTCAATTCCTACCCCATTCCTACATTTTCTTTCTAGAAGTTCCCTTCTTTTCCTGTGGTAGCCATGGCAGGAATGACTTATAAGAAAACACTGCCCCCTTCTGGGAAGATAGTGCTATTGGCTTTTGACAAATTCTCAGCTCACATCACTAGAACTGCTAACTCTGTAACTCTAATTATTTTCTCAATCGGCCGCCACTGCTTAGATTAAGCATTACCTAATAACGCGAAATTCCTCAGGAGAAGCGGAGACTATTAGCACAGTTATTCTTTCAGTAAAACCACAAAACACCCAAGACAGTGGACTCGTTATGGCAATAACTCTGAAAACCACTGGGGCTCATTTTTTCATAGTAGGAAGGGAAATTTCCCCCTTTAAGGTCCAGTAAACCTATGTTATAATAAGGGCAGATGAATGCCAGAGATGAGATCTTCAGCCACCAGAATATGAAGTGCTGGAGAGAAAAAGCCCAGCAACTGGCTCTGTCGCTCCTGCTGCCTCTGCCTCCCATGTATACTGGAATTACAGGCTTTCCTTTATCATTTATCTGTCAATGGACACTCAGTTTTTCCACATCTTGGCTATTGGGAATGATGCTGCAATGAACACGGGGATAGAGTCGTCTCTTTAAGACTCTGACTTTGTTTTCTTTGAATATATACCCAGTAGTCAGATTGCTGGGTCATGCGATAGGAGTTTAAGGACATGAAGGGAACACTGAATCTCAAGAAAAATGCTTGGAAATCATTAGGATGCAGGACAAATGACGTGAGCAACCAGCTGGGACGTGAACAATGACAGGAGCGCCGTCTTTGCCTCCATGTAGTTAACACAGCTTGCTGATTGGCTGAAAAGGAAGCAAAACTGCAAAATAATCACAACCCGTAATGTGTCTGTTTTTCTTTTATTTTTATTTTTCATACTAGGGATTGAACCACCTCTGAGCTATTCCTCCAGCCCTTTTTATTTTTTATTTTGAAACAGGGTCCTGTTAAGTTGCTGAGACTGGCCTTGAACCTGTGATCCTCCTGTCTTGGCCTCCCAAGTACTGGAATTACAGGTGTGTGCCACCATGCCAGGCTTGGAGAAACCATTTTTTAAGAAAATGCACATTAAATACTTTAGTAACTGATAAATGGCCCTAGCCTCACTATAATCGTATGATAGGCACCCTGGGTGGAGATTTAAGATGCTAAGAGACACACTGGATGTAGGGCACAGTGCGATGAGAAGAGGCTAGGGCAATGCACAAGTCCAAGGGAAATCAAAGCAGAACTGTGTAGGCTCACCCTGACTCCATCTCTAGTTAAGCCTTCCCTAGCTACTGGCGTGTGTGTGTGTGTGTGTGTGTGTGTGTGTGTGTGTGTGTGTGATACTAGGCATTGGACCCAGGGGCATTCTACCTCTAAGCTACATCCCCAGCTCTTTTTATTTTTTATTTTGAAACAGGGTCTCACCAGGTCTCACTAAGTTGATGAGGCTTGCCTTGAACCTACAATCCTCCCGTCTCAGCCTTTCAAGTCCTAGGATTACAGATGTCTACCATCACCTCTGGCCTGCACGCTCCAATCTTGAGTGTGTACTTTCCCCTTTATACTAAATCTCTTGCTCTGCTATTTTTACCTGATGAATCCTTAAATTCTTTTCTGTGACATGGCCAAGAGTCTGGAAGTATGAAGTAAAGGTCTCCTTGGCTCCTTAGATCCCCATGCAGTGACAGTGTTATTTATTTACTTATTTTTATTGATTTATTTTTGTGTGGTGCTGGGGATGGAATCCAGGGGCATTCTACCTCCGAACTACGTCCCCAGCCCTATTTTTTTTAATTTCTTATTTTGAAACAGGGTCTCACTAAGTTGCAGAGGGCCTCACTAAGTAGCTGAAGCTGGACAGTTCTATTTTTAGTCTTTTGAGGAACCTCCACACTGTTTTCCATAATAGCGGTGCCAATTTATATATTCATCAACAATACCCTCACCAACACTCCTTATCCCTTTTCTTTATATGAGCCATTCTAAAAGGTTCAATGCTACTATGACTGTTACATAGTTATTTATAACCCAGCTTTTTGTAACTCAGATAAATAGCACTGTGGGCTTTACAGCTGAAAGGTATCTTCAATTCTAGAAAAACCAACAAATAACTACACACACAGCAAAAGCAAAGGAGCACTGAGGTCTAGAACTTGGGCCTTGTAATTGCCAATCCAGCCTCCTTACATCATTCTTTTAAACCTGTAAAATGAAGATGATGATGTTGACTTCCTGAAACACTCATTCCATCCTCGTTGCCCAGGTAACTCTTCTTAGGATATGAATTCAGGCACCACTTCCCCAGGAAAGCCATCCACCCTCGAATTGCCAGATAAGACCAAATCCCAAGCTGGGCATGGTGGCGCAGGTTTGTAATCCCCGCACTTGGGAGGCTGAGACAGGAGGATCCTGCAGGTTTGAATCCAGCCTCAGCTACTTATTGAGGCTCTCTACAACTCAGTGAGACCCTGTTTCCAAATAAAATATAAACTAGGTCTGGGAGTATAGCCTGGAGGTAGAAAGCCCCTGGGTTTCACCCCTAGTAACACACACACACACACACACACACACACACACACACACACACACACAAAGACCAAATCCCATGCAGATCAACATGCTCCTCTGTAGCATTTATCATGGTGCTATCTTCTTAAGGAGCTAATTGGTAATACTATGTCCTCGTTAGGATGCAAACGCTACCAGATCAGGGGACTGGTTCTGGCTTAGCTCTCTGTCATTTTAGCATGATGCCAAACCTCTTGTGTGCCCAAGAGCTTACTGGATCAGTGAAGGAGTGAAAAGATGATAGAATGCTTGAGAATTATAAAGAAAATTCAGGTTATTACTACAGTGGCTACCACTCCTCCTGCAGTGGTTGGTGAGTGTTAGGCTGCCCTGGGGCAGGTAGCACCTCATCATGCCTGTTGCCTTTGATGGCTCATCTCTTTTGGCTTCTGTTTCCTTTATGCCTATGCCCATAAAGCCCGGAGGTAGAAAGCCCGGAGGTAGAAAGCCCCTGGGTTCCACCCCTAGTACTACCACCAAAAAACAAAACAAACAAACAAACAAAAAAAACAAATCCCTGCAGATCAACATGCATGTTGATGTCCACCTGTCATTCCCCCCACCCCAAGTCTGGTTCCTATCCTCCAGAACAACCCCTTCACATCATCCGTCTTGCTTCCTTGACCAACCATCCAGAAGAAAATCCCGATTAACCAGTGCACAGTGTTGCGGTGAGAATTAAATGGAGAACAGATGTTAACCCTCTACACAGGGTTTAGCACATCTGTTCAACAGATGTTAGTTCTTTTAGTCTCTTTTTCCTAAAGGGAGAATTATAGCCAACAACTAATAGCTTATTTTTAATAGAGCATGTTTGGAAAAGAAACAGAGTGAATTTCTTAATGGGAAACTTTTAGGCAGGTGTTTGGGAGGAGTAGAACTATTTTGGAAGAGGATCATTTAGGGGCCCCTCAAATCCCACTGCGTGGGTATCACCAATTCCGCCCTCACCCAAGACAGCTTGTGCAACATCCTCTTCCAGAAGACCATGAAACCCAGATGAAAATAACTTAAATAGCGATTGGCACTGGTGCTGTGCCTGGCACCATGCTGGGTACACATCTCACAGCTCCTCTTCACTCTCCCTCATAAGCTCCCTTTTTAGGTGTTATCCCTAGTGAATTTTAAGTATCAGCCTTAGCTGATTCATCTATTCCTATTAATGTCACAATGCCCACATGCCAGCCAACTTCCAAGTCCATGTCTAGTGTCCCTAAACTCTAGACTTGTGTTTCTGATAATGCTTCTCTATTGGGTTGTCCAGATGGCCTCTCGAATTCCATGAACTTAGCTCATCTCCTTTTCTTCTTGATGGTTTTTCTCCTGTGTCACCAATTCCTGGGGTTCACTTTCTACCAGTCATCTAGTCTAGAAACTTTAGAGCCATCATTCCTGTTTCCTTCACTCTCATTCTAGAACCTTGAGAAGACTATTGAATCTGATAGGAGAGGTGGTAGTAGATCTTGTCGGCGTCTGTTCTATATCTGTTTAGCACCAGGGACTCTTTGCTTGAGAGATTTCTCTGGTTGGTAGTACTTACTCAATTTACTTAATGGGGGCAGGTCAGAAGTCCCAGGTAGTTAAAATCCTTGGCAGGTAATTTGTCAACTGATGACTGATAGAAGTACTTTATTTGGAAATGGTCTCACTAAGTTGCTGAGAGCCTCACAAAGTAGCAGAGGCTGGCTTCGAACCTGTGCGATCCTCCTGTCTCAGCCTCCCAAGCGCGGGGATTACAAGTGTGCACCACCAGGCCCGGCTTGACTGATGGGAGTAGAGACATATATTTTGGGTAAAACCATTCTATGGCAAATTCTACGCTGTCCCCCAAAGTCTCTAGTGAGTCTAAGTCCCAATCCCTTTTCTAGGGGAACTCAATTAAAATGGTGGTTACTTAGATACTGTGATAAATGGAGGGAGTAAGAATGGCTACAAAATTTGTATTAGGTATGATAGAATATTTGGAGGTATCGTTAATCATGAGTATACGAGAAATGTATTTTATGTTTAAATGTTAGCTACCTAAAATGGGTTACCTGTTGAACATGTTCTGTGGACAATTGAAAATGCAGAGCTGGAGATCGGAAGCAATGACTGGAGATAAGGCTACTAGTAGGATTAGTCATGTACTGGTATTGGGAAGAAAGTTTAAAAAGTATTAATGTATCAGTCCTGGGAAAGATGTCCAACCTTGAAACATATCTTCTTTACTAAGAAAGCCAGGGTTAGCCAACATGTCCTTGCATTCCTAAGAACAATTTAACACAGTTTGGGGGCCTGTGTTTGAAGATAGAGATGCCTCCCTCTCAGGCCATAAATCTGGGCCTGTGTTTGGAGACAGAGATGTCTCCCCCTTTAGGCCATAAATTCGGCTGGAGAGATAACAGAAGCAGAGCCGGGGTTGGAGATAAGGGGTAACATGATCTCCAAAAATCAGAGGGACCTGCTGGACTTAGACAGGATAAAAACTCAGTAAACTGGAGTTCCTTGCATTTTAATTTGAATTGCCCCCCTGTGCCCCGCTCCGGCACAGGGCTGTAACTATCTCTATATTTCTGTCTTTTTAATAAACTTCTTTAAATCTTCAGCAGCTGTCCAAGCGATGAATACTTATTCTTAGCTTAGGACAAGAATCCACGGTTTTTCTGTTTGTCTCTGTGTGTCTGTTGGTTGGGGGGGGGGGATTATTTCACACCACACACCTTTCCCCCCCAACCTATGCCCTGCAACAAGTCAGGATAGTAGTTATCAGTATATGTAGGTGGTAAAGCCACAGAACTGGGGAAGATGGTCAAAATGCTTATGCACAGAGAATAAGAAATTAGCCGGGCATGGTAGAGGTCTCAGCATTCAGGAGGCTGAGACTGGAGGATCACAGTTCACAGACAGGCTCAGCTACTTAGTGAGGCCCTCATAATCTCAGTGACACCCTGTTTCAAAAAGAAAAGAATAAAAAAAAAAATAGGCCAGGGGTGTAGCTCGGAGGTAGAATGCCCCTGGGTTCCATCCCCAGTACTGCAATAAAAAAAAGAATAATAAATTAAAAATGGGTTTCTAGCTGGGTGTGGTGGTGCACACCTGTAATCTCAGTACTTGGGAGGCTGAGACTGGAGGATGACAGCTTTGAGGCCAGCCTCAGCAATTTAGAAAGGCTCTGAGCTACCTAGTGAGATCCTGTTACCATCCAAAAAAAATAAAAAATAAAAATAGGCTAGGAGTATAGCTCAGAGTTACAATGCCCCTTAGTTCAATCCTCAGCATGACTAAAGGAAAGAAAGCATTTCTACAAAACGTCAATGTTTAAAAGAGTAAAGCAGCTGGAGGGGGGACCCCGTGGTCCGGGCCCCTGGGCCCCTGACCCTGGGCGGGTGGGCAGGCGCTGGCGGGGCGCCCCTAGGCGAACCCCTCTCCACCTGGAAGGACCCTGTAATAAAGGAAAAGAAAAAGAAAAAAGGAAAATATCAGAGAGGGGTTAAGGAGGTGGTGGATGCTGGGATACTGGAGATGCAGACAAAACTTATCCAAATGAACTGGAATTATTGGAAAAATTCCCCGCTAAGGAGGACTGCTTCTTCTCTACATTGTTAAGAATCTTGGACATCACCTGTAAGGAGAGAGACTTTAGCAGAGACCAAGGAGAAAGATGGTGCTGAAAGCGGTCTCCGCGTTGGCGGTGGAGAATTGTATTCAGGAGAAGCAGAAATCGAAGCCTACCAACCTTATTTTTTTTTTTTTTGGAGAAATTACACCAAAATTGATTGCTAACATCACGCATGCTTAGGAAGACTAGACAACATTCAGAGTGGAAAAAGAGCTTGGGAAAGATTTGAAATGGTGGAGGCAGTGGCAATGGCAGTGGCCAGTACTCAGGGGAGGCAGAGATCTGATACATTACACCTGGAACTTTTGAAGTAATAACCCCAGAGGCAGAATGCTACCACCACCACGCACCCTCAAGAATGTGGGACAAATGGCTGGGTGAAGAGGGTGCTCGGATTAGAGCCTGCCGACGGGTGAGGCCGGCGACGAACACAGCAAAGCTGAGATCGGAGCCTGCCGTGAGGCAAGGCCGGTGCTGGGGCCTCCGAGGCCGGAATTGGAGCCTGCCGAGGGGTTAGGCCGGTGCTGGGACCAAAGGCCAGCATTGGAGCCTTCCGTGAGGCAAGGCCGTTATTGAGGCCTCTGAGGCCGGGATCAGAGCCTGCCGTGGGGTTAGGCCAGTGCTGGGGCCAGCAAGGCCAGGATCGGAGCCTGCTGGGAGGCAAGGCCGATGCTGGGGCCTCCGAGGCCGGGATCAGAGTCTGCTGAGGGATTAGGCCAGTGCCGGGGCCACTGGCCGGCATCGGAGCCTTCCGTGAGGCAAGGCCGCTTTCTGAGCCAGCGAGGTCTGGATCAGTCCGGTATTTGCAACGCGGCATGCAAAGAGAAATATCGCAGAAAATTAAAACCAGATGCCTCCCCTAATCAGCAATAACTAGGAGGAAACAGGCAATAGGAAGTGGTCGAGCTATAGAAAGGGCCCTATAGTGTAGCAATTAAGGTGACCAATCAGAGGGTATGGAATAGGGGAGGATGGAGCCTCTTTAAAAAGCAGGAGGTACATAAACACATGTATCAAAGTTAATCACCAAACAAGCATGGGATCGAGGGAGGGGGAGGGAATGGGATGGGGACTGGATGAGGGCTAATTGGATGATGTGTGCTTGTATATCTTCTCAAGTCTTGTATTCCAATGTGATATATGATTACAGTGCACCAATAAAAATAAATTAAAAAAAAAAGCAGCCAGGGGTAGGGGGCGGGGTGGGGGTGGCACACGGTTGTAATCCCACACTTGGGAGGCGGAGACAGGAGGATCACGCAGGTTCGAAACCAGCCGCGCTGGCTTAAGAGACCCTGTTTCCAAATAAAAATATTTTAAAAAAATAGGTCTGGGAGTGTAGCCCGGAGGTAGAAGGGCTTCCAGGAACCCCAGTACCAAAATAAAATAAAATAAAATAAAATAAAGTAAAGCACCAATGAAGGAGAATGAAAAGATACAGTTCCCAAAGTACTGCATTTGATCCTGTTTGTGTGTGTGCGTGCCTGCGTGCCTGCATGCGTGTGTGTGTGTGGTATTAGAGATTTAAACTAGGAATTCCACCTCTGAGCTACACTCCTAGTTCTATTTTATTTTTTGTTTTGAAACAGGGTCTCCCTAGGTTACTGAGGCTGTCCTTAAACCTGTGATACTCCTGTCTCAGCCTCCCAAGTATTGGATTACGGGTGTGTGCCTCTATACCCAGCGTGTCTTCTTTTTTTGACCACTTAACCTACCAGTCTCTGGGCACAGTACGCATAACCATAAAGCCAATACTTAGAAGACTAAGACAGGAGGATTACAAGTTAAAGGCCAGCCTCTGCAATATAGTGAGGCGCTCCATAACATAAAAAGACCCTATTTCATAACTAAAAAAAGACTGGGATGTAGCTTGGAGGTAAAATGACCTTGGTTTCAATTCCCAGTACCAAAACACACACACACACACACACACACACACACACACACACACACACACATGCACACATGCGCGCGCACACACACACAAAGAAAAACAAAAAACCTACCAGTCATTAGCATTATAAAGCCACAGTTTCCTCCCAAACTCACTGAATCTGTTATACAAGGTGAAGAAAAATTAAGATTCAACTTAACGGTAGAAGGAAAGAAGTTGGGAGCGGTGAATGAATGTTGGTTAAGTGTGTAACTATATGCCAAACATCTTTTCATTATTCATACCAACCAGTGGCGTGGGGGCTAGACATTGTGTTATCCTTAGTGGAGCTGAATGTCAGAGAGGTAAGAAATGCTCAGAAGGTTCCATATGGATTTACTAAGAGAAGGAGTAAGAGTCTACCTGGTCCACTCAACTGCAGAATCCACGCTCCTGTCACTGTAATACCAACTGTGCCAAAATACTCAGTGAAATACAGACTACTTCATTTAACACTTTCTTTTTTTACATCAGCAAAGTAGTGTTTTGAAGAGCCAGGTTTTTAAATATTGTTTGTCTGACTTATATTTATAATGAATGATTCATTCCTATGAACTCTTTCAAATTGAGCTGTCTGTTAGAACTTCTGATTTATTTAAAGCCACTCTTAGGAATTGTTTTTTGTGTGGTACTGGGGATTGAACTCAGGGGCATTCTACCTCTGACCTACACTTCCATTCAATTTTGAACCAGGTTCTCTCTAGTTTGATGAGAGTCTCCCTACTTGCTGAGGCTGTCTTTGAACCTGTGTTCCTACTGTCTCAGCCTCCCAAGTACTGGGATTTCAGGCCTGCACCACCAAGCCCTGCTCTGTTAAGAATTAAAATATATGAAATACAGAGTGGCTTTAAAATATGCTATTTATCTGACATAGCCATTCCACTTGAGTATTTACTTTAAGGAAACAATAAAAAAAAGATCAAAGGCGTAACCATATGTGTTCATAATACTGAAAAATCAGTAATGCCTTAAATATAAAATTATAAGGAATAGTTAAATACTTGAGAGTACATCCAAAAAAACTAAATAGCCATTAGAACTAATATTGTAGGTTAATATTACTATGAAACATTATCCATACGATAATTTTAAAAATCAAGTTAGGAAAAATAATCATGGTCCAGTTTTTGGCTGCCTGACCTGGGCTATCAATCATCAGCCCTACTTCCCCAAGATTGTTTGCACTGATTGATACACGCTGTGGCCTCTGCTCTAGCTGAAGAGAGATGAGGTATAGTGATTAGGAGAGACAGGTGAGGAATCCATATCCTGCTGGACTTCTCATACTAGGATGAGCTCCTAGACTTATGTGAATGACAGCTGACAGGGATGGGGGTGGTTTGTATAAGAATATTATAATTCTAGGGAATGGAGTATGGGTCAAAAGCCACAGAACAGTCCAGGAAGGTGATGTTTGATTTGGAACATACACTGATGTGAATCCTGGACCAGATGTCAAAGTCTGGCATCATAAGGCTAGGGGGAGGCATTAGCATCCCTGCTCAGATGTAGAGGCTGCTCACCGATCCCCAGTCTTTTCTCATTCCTTCTTGATTATTAATACAATTTTAGCTGGGTACTCAGGCGACCGGACCGTGCTTCCCTCATCTCGTTGCAGTTAGATGCGGTTTGTAACCAGATGGAATGAGGATATGATGGCAGAAACTGGAGCAGCCACCTTGAAATAAAAGACAAAAGGTGGGCTCTAATGATGGTAGAATGACAAGATCAAGGGAGCCTGGGACACTGTCACAGGACAGAGCTGCCAGAAATGCCAGCCTAGACGTTTACACGAGAAGGGAAGGAACTCCCATGTCGCAGCAGCTAAGTTTATCTGTTAGCTAAATTTGCACATTCAGTTTCACTTTGGTGATAGAATAGCAACACCTAGGGGGCAACATGAACTTTGCTATTCTCATAATGAATAGCACCAGCAGTAAGAATTTTTTTTTGAATTGGAGATTAAAACCAGGGGCATTCTATCTCTAAGCTATACCCCTAGCCCTTTTTTATTTTTTATCTTGTAATAGGTTACGTTGCTGAATGTCTTGCTAATTGCAAAGGATGGTCTCAAACCTACAATCCTCCAGCCTCAGCCTCCAAAATACTGGAATTACAACTGTGTGCCACCATGCCGAGCTGTAAGAAAAAAAAAATTTTAATGGCATCATAAGGAGAGGATGTAAATAAGAAGAACCATATGGGAAAGAGAGGCAGTGTAACTATAGCTGATTCTTGTGGGAATGCGAGTGATCCAGTTACCTGTTGCTGTAAACAAACTGTCCCCTGAACTTAGTGGCTAAGATAATGATAATATTTATTTTTCTTCCTCATAAATATGGAGGTTGTCAATACTTTGTCTGGAGACTGCTGCTGTCCTCTGAAGGTTTGCTGCCTCACATGGCTGATTGTTTTTCTTGGCCATCTGCTGGACTAGAATACCTACAAGTAGCTTCTCCAAGTAGCAGCCTGGCTTCCTGACAGCATGGTGGTTGGGGTATATAGACCTGGAAAAGAGAGATAGAGATAGAAAGGTAGATAAATAGAGAATTAACGAGAGAGAGAGAGAGAGAGAGAGAGAGAGAGAGAGAGAGAGAGAGAGAGAGAGAAAGAGAAAGAACACCACACCCAGGATGAATCTATGACTTGGGCTCCATTTTATAGCCATTGTCTAACCTATGTATACTTGTATTTTTATAAAGATATCATTTCCTGGAAATTGTGAGAGCCAACCCTTCCCTCAGCATCCCTTTCAGCCAATGGCATAGAGATTGTGAGACTGTGTTCCCATCAATAGGAGCACAGCACAAAAGCCCCACGTTGAAAATAAAACACCCAGCAGTTTTGTGCCATGTTGTTCCTGAACACCTGACTACTGGTGGGGGAGTTCCTTTTTGCAGAAGGTAAAATTTGCCTTCCGGATCTGCTTTTAAATATGTGCCTTTTCTTCCAACACCAAAGAAATTTATTTTAGTATCACTACTGCTGGCAGTCTATTCATTAGAAGAAGCAGTCATTAATATTGGCCTATATTCAAAATAAATTAAAATAAGTCCACTTTGTTTTGCTGTGCCAGGGGATTGAACCCAAGACCTTGCTGGTGCCTGACCACTGAACTACACTCCAGCCCCTAACTCCACTTTTTGATGAAATGTCAATTTTGAGACGTGTTTTAAAGACAATTCAGAGCCGGGCGTGGTAGCGCACGCTTGTAATCCTAGCATTTTGGAGGCTGAGACAGGAGGATCGTGGTTCGAGGACAGCCTCAGCTACTTAGTGAGGCCCTCTACAACTCGGTGAGAGCCTGTTTCAAAATAAAGAATAAAATATAGGGCTGGGAATGTAGCTCAAAGGTAGAATGCTCCTGGGTTCCATTCCTAGTACCACAAAAAGAAAAAAAGAGGAGACACTATAAAGTAGTTAAAACCAAAGGCCTTGCCCTCAGGCCTGCAGTTACCCCTCTCTTGAGAGCCTTCGGGGGATTTTATTTTTTTAATCTCTCAGGGCCTCATCCAAGAAACGTCAAGGCGGTTTGTACTACATATGGTTGATGTAAAGTGAAATACTACCTATGGAAAGTGTCAAGAAATACTTCGTACAGCCAAGAGCTTTGGGATGTCAAACTGTACTTTCTGTAGCCTGCATTGGACAAAAGATAGTTTTATTTGAGATAGTTTATTTCGTCTTCCGACTATAAAACTACATTGCGACCGCAGACCCTTCGGCAGCATCCCCTAGTGACGTCCCCTCATCCACATCCCGCGGCCACAAAGCACCACACTCTTTACGACAACCCACCATACTCTTTACGACAATTCACGACACCGGGCCTGCCGAGAGCGCTGCGACCGCGCGGACCAATCGCGCTGCTTCCTGGCGTTGACGTCAGCCGCTCTTGTGCATGCGCAGGGCGGGGAGACCTTGGAAGAGCGGCGGAGGCTCTGCACCGAGGTGAAAGCTTTGACGGAAGGGAAAGTGCCGGGAACATGCAGAGCTGGAGTCGCGTGTACTGCTCCTTGGCCAAGGTGAGGGCCGGCTGGGCGGGGTCGTCGCGGGCGTGGACGCGGCCCGCGGGGTGGGGAGGGAGCGGCCGTCCGCCTGGCGAGCGCCCCCGGCCCCTGTCCTCCCCGGCGCGCCGGCCTCGGCTCGCGGGCCGCTGCGGGCTCCGGCGGCGGCCGGGGCCCGGGCTGCGCAGTGCCGCCTTTGGCCGTGTGACGGCCGACAGCCACGCGCAGCACCACACCTGGAGCCCTGGGCTGAGGGGCAGGGGTCACACACAGGCCTTCACCTTGGCGGGGAAGTGTAAACCATCCTTGTCACATATGGCCCGGCCTTTCGTACGTAACCCTAATCCTAGCTCCGGAGTGGTCTGATTTTCTGCAATGGGTCGGGAACCTCTGGGTCACTGCTTATATGGCCCAGAGACCTGGTCAGCCCCAACAGATAGCTCTAGGAATCCCTCTAAAGTCCTGTCATTGTTTGCAGCTTCTCACTAGTGTCCACCGCCATACCTCAGGTCCTTCCCAGAGGCTTGCGTTATAAGTTGCATGGGTTATTTGTCCAGACACCTCTGCCATTTCCCTACCAAAATCAGCCAAAATGTATGTGTGCGGGATCATGGCTAGGTACCAGCGACCTTAAAGATAAGATCGCGACCAAACTCCTTTGTTGGAAACCTTAGGTGCCTGTGGCTCCAAGAGTTAATGTGACATGCAAAAAGTCATGCTTTTTAGAGAGCGACTGAGCTGGGACCAAACTCAAGACTGACAGTCTGCTCTTTGGTCTGCTGTCCTAACCTTAGGTGTAAGACTTTCCTTGGAATAAAGACTATTACTACATCAGAGTAGATTTTGTCACTGCCTCCCATTTGCTAGGCAGAGGAGCTATTTGCTTCATTTCTTTGTCTCACTGTTCTTAGGAAATGGTAGCCATAGGTATTTAGGGATTGTGAGATCGTGATGCAATCTGTGGAACTATAGTAGCTCCAAAATATGAATATATAATTAGTGCATTTTTCTAGTTACCTTCTAATTTTCTACTCTTAGTTGATGGCTCAGGAACATCTTCATAGGTTGTCTAGGTAAATATGGACTGAACATACATGGTAGATTAGAGTTGGGAAACAACAATTATACTTAGGAGAATAGCCATATAGATTATTCAAGTACTTGAATTACTTAATTATGCCATTAAAATGATACTAGGCACTAAAATGTAGCTCTGCTGTCTGGAAATTCAAATACAAGTGTCATTGAATACATTGTTATTAGGTTAAATATGAAATTGTTTGTTGAATATTCATAGTAAAAAATAAGTCCGGCAAGCTGAGGTCATGAAAAGTTTAAATTATTATTAAAGCCAGTGAGGAGAAATTGATATGTTCTCTCTGTGTAGCAGTAGAAGATACATTAATAATCTATGCTCTATATATTTGCCTAAAATTGCTATATTTTCATTAGTCTTCAGCTCTATGATTTGAATTTACATTATATTTTACATAATAGGAACATTTTCTCTCTTTTTTTTTTTTTTTTTTAGAGAGGCCATTTCAATCGAATATCACATGGCCTTCAGGGAGTTTCTGTAGTGCCTCTGAGAAATTATGCAGATCAATCAAGTAAGTACTTAGAACAGTTCTCAATCAAATTAGCTGATAGTTCCTTTCTGTTTAGATGTAAAAACAAGTAAATATTAGAATGGCTAATGAGAAATCTGTGTTAGAATTCATTTGTTTATTTATTCACTTAAATGTTTATTAAGCACCTAGTGTGTTCCTGGAGGTGGATAAGGCAAAGGCCTGTGCTCTTATGAAGCTTATAGACTGGTAGACAAACAATACATAAGCAGTAGATTTGGAGGAATTGAAAATTAAAGCAAGTAACTGAGAGAAAAACAGACTAAGATAGGGTGTCAAGGAGAGCCTCTCTGAGGAGTTGATGTCTAAGCAGTAATGAGAAGTGTAATTCAGCAGCAAGAAAGGTGTAAAGTGAGAATTAGCTTGTGAGGTTCCGTGGATAACAAGAATGCTGGTGCAGAGACCCAGATTTAAATCAGAGAGGTAGACAGGGGATCAGATCATGGAATGCTTTGTAAATCAGGCTGAGTCATGTGGATTTTACTCTAGGTGTGATGGGGAACCACTGCAAGGTTTTGATTAAATGAGCAATTTCATATGTTTACACTTTCAGAAATTAATTTTGTTCACTAGATAAGATTATGTTGCTTGTGTGTTTTAACAGTTCAGAATGATGAGATGACTTTTGTTGGCCTAAATGAAAATCTTGATAGTTTATCAAAAGCACTTTTTTTTTTTTTTGGTACTGGGGATTGAACCCCTGGGCATTCTATCTCCAAGCTATACCCCCAGCCCTACCTATTTTTTATCCATCGTTCCTTCCTTCCCTCCTTTCCTCCCTCCTTTCTCTCTCTCCTTCCTTCCTTCCTTCCTTCCTTCATTTTTTTATGGTACTGGAGATTGAACCCAGGGGTGTTCTACCTCTACACCCCCCAGCCCTATTTTTTATTCTTTATTTTGAAACAGGGTCTAAATTGCGGAGGGCCTCACGAAGTAGCTGAGGCTGGCTGCGAACCTGTGATCCTCCTGTCTCAGCCTCCCAAGTATTAGGATTACAAACATGAGCCACCATGCCCAGCTTTATTCTTTATTTTGAAACAGGGTCTCACCAAGTTTTGGAGGGCCTCACTTATTTACTGAGGTTGGCTGTGAATCTAAGATCCTCCTATCTCAGCCTCCTACATACTGGGATTACAAGTAATCATATCCAGCTTCCAAAGCACCTATTAAAGACTAGCAGGATGTGTACCTAAAAAGAAGTCATGGATTATGGGATTTTTTAAATACTTTTATATATTTTTGAAATGTCTATAAGGGGTTTGTATTTTTAAGCATTTAATACAGGAAATAAAAATTGAGGTATTTTTGAGGCTAGTATGCAGTAGCTTAGTGAGAAACTGCTTCAAAATATAGAATAAAAAGGACTGGAAGTATAGCTCAGTGGTAGAACACCTCTCTAAACTTGAGTTATTTTAACTTCCTTATTAAAGTATGTTGATTACTTGAAATTAACTGTTTTGACATTTGGATTCACTCATGAATTATAAGTGAAGTTGCACATCTTTAATTTTATTGTAGAGATCATTAGCTGGGAGGGGGGCTGTGACTATTTCTCTACATTCTGTGAAATAATTTTATCTTGAATCCTTAACTATTGTCAAACTATAATCATTTCAAATGTTTTATTCCTAGAAGAAAGGACAGGAGTAGGATTCTGGTCACCAATGCCTAATTAATAGCATGTGAGTGGTATTTTTCTTCGAACAGGTCAAGCAATTTAATTTTTGTTTCCAAAGCATGCTTTTCATGGCTAATTCTATACCTTTGGAGCCATTCAACAGGCAGTCCCTGAATAGTAACTAACATTTTAATGTAATGAGACTGAATTACTTATTTAGTGACTTTTTTTTCTCAAGAATGTGCAAGTTTCATCAGGGGGGAAAAAATGGCCTGTTTAGCATCTAATATGCAACATTAAATCCTCCCTACATAACTTATTTGCTAAATGAACTCTGGGACAACTACTGGTCCCCCTTCCCCCCTCTATAGGGATTGAACCAGGGACATTCTACCTCTCAGCTACATCCCCAGTCCTATTTTTTATTTTGAAACAAGGACTCACTAAGTTGCATAGGACCTTGCTAAGTAGCTGTGGCTGGCTGTGAACCTGCTCTACTTCTGTTTTAGTTTGTGGTCTATCACAGAGCATCCAATATGGTCATTGTGCAAAGTAAGTACAGCTACAACAACAGTAGTATTAACTGATGTGTGAGGACTTAACACTGTCTCAGGCACGGTCTTAATCCTGTGGCCATCTGACCGCATAGGTATTGCTTTGCTATCTTCTCCATTTTATAAATGGAAGGGCTGAGTCATGGAGGGATCTTCCATTTAGGAGATGACAACTGAGAGAATCCTTTTGACACTCTAGGCTAACTTCGTTTTTTTTGGGGGGGGGGGTGGAACCCAGAGGCTTTTCTACCTCCGGGCTATACTCCCAGACCTATTTTTTATATTTTATTTGGAAACAGGGTCTCACTAAGTTGCTGAGAGCCTCACTAAGTAGCTGAGGCTGGCTTCGAACCTGTGTGATCCTCCTGTCTCAGCCTCCCAAGCGCGGGGATTACAAGTGTACGCCACCACACCTGGCCTTAGACTACCTTCTTAATCATCATCCTGCTTCCTTAGATGAGTGTTTGTTGGCTGACCATCATGAGAAAATCAAAGCTTGTTATGAAGGAGACCCTGTTACAACATCTGGAAGATGTTTGAATATTCTTATGAGCTTAGTCTCAAGATTTGTAGTTTTCTTTGTTGCTATTGATAGGACCTTCTTTTTCATGATTGAAACAGATTTGTTACACTTACTTGCATTCATTATACTCATTCATTTTTTTATTTATACATTTATTATTTAGACAAATATTTAATATCTTCTATGTGCTAGTTATTGGGTTAGCTGCTAGGATACAACAGTGAATCAAACAGACAGAATCCAGCTTTTACTGAGTTCACAGTCCAGTCAGGAAGACAGACATTTAACAGATATTTATAATTGTGTGAAGGGGTCCATAAACATTTATAATTGTGTTAAGGCTAAACATAGGAAGCTAGGAAATCTATATATGGATTGGGAGTAGTCACAGAATTTTTTGAAGGATTTTTGTTAATGTCTGAAAGGGTTGGGATGGGAGTGGGTAGAGGTATTCTAGGTAGAAAGAACAGCATGTAGGAATGAATATTTTGATGTAGAAAGAAGCATAATGCATTTGAAGAGCTAAAAGGGGGCCAGAAGGCTGAAAAATGTTGGAGATTGAGAGCTGACTTCTCATGATTATGAAAGGGTATAACTCTTTATATTAAGAACAGTTGGAAGTCATTGAAGTGCTTTAAGCAGAGGCATGATATGCTCAGAAGGTGTGTGGGTTTTTTTTGGTGGTATTGGGGTTCCTGCAAGCCCTTCTACCTCTAGGCTCCACTCCCAGACCTATTTTATATTTTTATTTGGAAACAGGGTCTCAAGCCAGCATGGCTGGCTTCGAACCTGTGTGATCCTCCTGTCTCCGCCTCCCAAGCGCGGGGATTACAAGTGTGCACCACCACGCCCGGCTCTCAGAATGTTTTTTAAAGATCACTCTGCTTACAGATTGGACTTTATTGTAATTCTTTTTCATTCTGATTTTAAGAAACAGGGTAATGCCATTCATATATACCCCAAGAAGTTAGAGTAGTTTCTGTAATATGAAATGCATGGTGTTGGTATTTAATTCTGGGTAAATGGAATAGAAGATATATAAGTAGACCAGTATAATTCTTTTTTTTTTTTTTTTTTTTTTTTTTTTGGTGGTACTAGGGTTCCTGGAAGCCCTTCTACCTCTGGGCTACACTCCCAGACCTATTTTATATTTTTATTTGGAAACAAGGTCTCTTAAGCCAGCAAGGCTGACTTTGAACCTGCGCGATCCTCCTGTCTCCGCCTCCCAAGCATGGGGATTATAAGCGTGCACTACTGCGCCTGGCTAGACCAGTATAATTCTATGTATGTATGTTAACACTTTATTACTGAAGCTTAAACTGTGTGATGTTGGTGCCTAAGTAGAATGTTGTGGAAGATAAATTTGAGAAATAATTACTGAAAATATATGAATATTATACTTAGTAATTTGGCCTTTTTCTAGTAAGGGAAATGAATGAAGAGCAGGAGAATAAAATGTGAGTAGGCCTTAGCAAGAGTAGCACAGCAGTAGCAGTATAGGGTATTATGGAGGATAGGAATCAGACTCGAAGCTGCAAGACTCCATTTGGGAGGTGGATCTGAGAGGGAAAGTGGTATTATTGAGTGTCTAGTAGGCACCTGGCACTTTCTTATGGTCTTGATATACATTCTTTCTGGTCCTTACAACCCTTGGGCTACAGGTATCATTCTTACTATTATCTCTATTATCATCTTACTATTTTCTCTGTAGGTATCATCCTTACTATTATCAAAGCTCAGAGGGATTACATAATTTGCCCAAGGATTTAAGGCTGATATAGCTCATTTTTGAACCCAGGTTGTTTTATTTAAAATTCTTTACTATGTATTTTTTTTTTCCTTTATGGACTAGGAGGTTTTAAGATTCTGATTAGAAAGCAAAATATTAAGCTGGGCGTGGTGGCGCACACTGTAATCCCAGCATTCGGGAGGCTGAGACCAGAGGATCGTGGTTCGTGGACAACCTCAGCTACTTAGTGAGGCCCTCTGTAACTCAGTGAGACCAGGTTTCAAAATAAAAGAATCAAAAATAGGGCAGGGGCTGTAGCTCGGAGGTCACAAGCCCCTGGGTTCCATTCCCAGACCCACACACACAAAAAAAAGCAAAATATTACAGTTCAACATTTTGGAGGATGAGCAGTTTTGGGTGAGAACAAGTATGGAGAGTGACTGTGGGGAATTGCTACTGAAGCAGACTGGTGATCCAGTCCAGTGACAATTTAAAAGCAATTCTTTCTAGCCCCTCCACTATTCATAGTGTTAGATTCAATGAAGTAAATTTTTTGTTTATTTTGCAGATGAGAAAATAAAGACGAAGCAAGTTAAATTATTCATGTATGGTCACATAGCTAGTAATTATACAGCTTGATTATTGTTCTCTGGGATTTTAGTTTATGATGGCTGGAATTAAGGAATGGAATAGTGTTAAATAATGGGACGATCACTAGAGGTAGAGCCAGAAGGCCTAGTTTTGTCTCTGCCACTCACTTGCTAGTTGATTTGAGTTATTCAGTTGACCTCTCTGAACCTCTTCATTTTTTGAAATATCCTATTTATGCTGTGCTTGCCTTCTCGTATTACAGAAAGTTTAGGTCATTTGCCCAAGCACAGACAACAAATAAGTTGCAAAGCTGAAATTTGAAGTGTGCTCTGTCAGATTGCAAAGCTCAAGCTCTTCCCTTTATGTAGGTTGTCCTCCACGTTCTAAATGACTATCAGTTATCACCACAGAGTTTAGCAAGGTCCCTTGACATAGGTCAGTATTATTGAATGTAGTTGTATTTCTGTATGCCATTATGAGTTGAAAGTAATTGAAAACAGAAATGAAATTTAAAATAATAAGTGATTTTAAAACTTGTAACATTTTTAGTATCATCAAAGAACATCAAGTACCTTGGCACAAAATGATATTGTTTGTTGATGGCACTTTCTCAGAGATTTAAATATCATATTTTTTGTTTTTCCAAAGAACTCTTTTTGTAAATGCCAAACAATTTACTATTTTATATCAATTTGCTTTTATTATAGTTGATGCTGATGTAACGGTGATAGGTTCTGGTCCTGGAGGATATGTTGCTGCCATTAAAGCTGCCCAGTTGGGGTTTAAGGTAAGGTTTAAATTAGATTTGTTTTTATATGGGACAAGTAGATCATATTCACAAAATATTTTGCTGGTGAAAACATGGTAAATCACTCTTAACTCCATTTTTAAGTCTGAGACAGATGAAGAAAGGTTTAGTTAGTTGTTGTAGTCTCAGGGAATAGAAAGTGAAGTCCATTACTTTTTTTCTTCTCCCAAAACTTTTCATTTGGCTTCTAATCATACTTTGGAAAATAGAGTAGTAGAAGGAAAATTTACTTTGGGGTCAGATTGAGCCTATTATTCAAATGATAAATATTGAAGGGACCCTATGTTTTAGTCTCTGAAAAACAGCTGAAGAAGCTTGTTTTGCAGAATAGTTAGACATACATTTGGAATTTTAGTGCACTGAAGCTTTGCAGGTTTTATGCAGCTAACCGGTATTTTCTTTGTTTGCAGACAGTCTGCATTGAGAAAAATGAAACACTTGGTGGGACCTGCTTGAATGTTGGTTGTATTCCTTCTAAGGTGAGCATATGTTTTACACAGTGGAGAGATTAGTTTTTACTAGCTACAATGATAAAGATGTGTTGAAACTAGATTGTTAGACTAATAGTTCATAAGTAATTCAAATATGATTTTTAAAAACATGCTTTTACTTTCTAGAACTCAGGGTTCTGTCATCAGCGTGCCACACACACCTAAAATAGCTTCTTTGTCTTAGAAAACATAGCCTTTTCTTCCACTTAGACTCTGATGTTCAAACCCCCACCCCCTTTGTTCAGCAAAGCAGATAAGTGGTAAATTCTTTTAGGTTCCTATGTATGTAAACATGGCTGCCTTTTTCACCTGCTACCCTGAAGTATATTCTGTTGCCTGTGCTTTTAAAGAAAGTAAAGATGTTTTTGTTTTTCATTCTTGTTTGTTGAATGCTTTTTATGTCACCATTGTTTGTTCTAGGTTAATTCTATAAGAGGAGAAAGTGAACTATGTACTATTCCATGTAAAGACTGTCATTTCATAAGTGCTTTTTGATATACAGAGTTTGTTTATGAGTAATTAATAATTTTGTCTTATTGTTTCCTTTAGGCTTTATTAAATAACTCTCACTATTACCATATGGCCCATGGAAAAGATTTTGCATCTAGGGGAATTGAAAGTAAGTGTACTTTTTATATGAGGCAGTATTACCAGGCATATCTGACCCTTATTGCTAAACGCTTGTTTATGTTTAATATATGCTAATAGATGTTTAGTGAGGGAAGGGTAAAATAAAGAAGATAGAGAGATTACATAAGAATACTTAGATCCAAATTTCTCCATTTTGTGTTCATTTCCTTGCCTAAAGTCTTCTATTTTTTGTGTGTAGTCAAGAGTCAGTTTTCATTCTAGCTTGAAAGAGTCTAGCTTTCAAGCTAGAGATCACTGCGGAGGCTGGATTCCTGAGTATTATGATAAGATAGAAATTATGATTATGATAAGATAGAAATAAAGGGAGGAGGGAGAGAAGGAGGGAGGGCCTCTTATTAGTGGAAAGAGCAGAGGGAGAAGGGTGAGGCATAGTAGAAAGGAGGAGACATTTTGAAACATTTGACTGATAAGTCTGGTCTTCTGCCATATTATTTTGGTTGTTTTCACCTTTCTTTGCAATTGTTGTGATTGACATGCTTCCAGAGGGAGTCCTTTCTAGGGAAGACCTGAGTTTCTGAAAAAACGTATGTGTAGGCAATCAGTTGTTATAGAGGTGATTTGACTAAAGCAAAATATCTGTTACTCTGGTTGAAAAATAGAGAAATATTAGAAAAGAAGAGATAGGATTGTCGAGAGGCTTGCACTTTAGGCAAGCCTTTACGTTCTAGCTCTGTGACCTTGGTAAATGAAACCCTTCATGGTGGCATATTCCAGCAATCCCACCTACTCAGGAGGCTGAGGAAGGAGGATCACAAGTTTAGGCCAGCCTGGGCAGTTTAGCGAGACACTGTCTCAACATAAAAAATAAAGCCAGGTGTGGTGGTACGTGTTTGTAACTTGGGGTCTGAGACCAGAGGGTCTCAGGTTTGTGGCCAGTCATAGCAACTTAGCAAGGCCCTCAGCAATGTAGTAAGACTCTTCAAACTAAAAAATAAAATAGGGCAGGTTGTAGCTCAGAGGCAGAACACCCTGGGTTCAATCTTAATTACCTCCTCCCCCACAATCTAGTTGATTAAACCAAACTCTTGAATTACTTTCTGTGTTTGAAATATTCATATATATGCTTTTTTGTGTGTGATGAAATCAAGCATTTCCCTTTATTTAAAACTTCAGATGATATTTTACTTTGCCATTTTTATATAAATATCTTCCAGACTAAACCATCATAAGGTGTTTGGAGGATGGCCATAATGGGATATAATATTTTATTCTGAACTACATTCTTATACAAGATGTACATTTCACAGTGTTTGATAAATTCTGCTATTATGCTATATTGTTGACTTTTGTCTTCTATGCCTATTATGCCAGTTATTAGGTTTAAAAAATTTTAGCACTTTTATATGGCTCTATCAGTATTAAGCTGAAACTTTTCAGACCTCGGTTAATAAAAAGATATCACATATTGCCTCAAGACTTTAGCTAAGGACTTAAGATTTATTTAACCACTTACAGTGTCTGAAGTTCGCTTGAATTTAGAGAAGATGATGGAACAGAAGAGTACTGCAGTAAAAGCTTTAACAGGTGGAATTGCCCACTTATTCAAGCAAAATAAGGTTGGTGTTCAGTTTGCAGATTTCTGCTTTATTTTATATATGCACTGAATAGTGCATTATTCTCATACAGTGATGCTGTTTAACCATGGCTGCTGGACATAATTTAAAACGGTACTAACCTGAAAGAGGTTTTCCTGAAATATAAAATAAGGAAGGATTTTGCATTATAAATTATTTACAGAGAATATTTTCTGTTACTCATGTTTATCAGAACAAATCATTTTAAACTTTCAATTTATAAACATAAAGGTTGTTCATGTCAGTGGATATGGAAAGATAACTGGCAAGAATCAGGTCACGGCTACGAAAGCTGACGGCAGCACTCAAGTTATTGATACAAAGAACATTCTTATAGCCACAGGTTCAGAAGTTACTCCGTTTCCTGGAATCACGGTATTTATGCTTTATAACTTACAACTGTTTCAACCTTCCTTTGAAATGTTTTATAAATTTTATTTTATGCTACCTATGGATTTATGAGAAACTTTTGCCTGAAATACTATATTTTGACAGTCATTGAGACTTGGAAAGTTAGTCTTTATTTTGCAGTGATCTTGCAAATACAGAATATTTAAATATACTGAAATTCAGTATGAAGTAAGAATTGACTTTTTTGATTTGAAATGCTGAGTAATAAAATTTAAAGTTAGCAATTTTAATGGAATTTGATGAAATAGAGTATATAGAAGACATAGATACCTCAGAACAAATATATGACTTTAGTATTTTTAGTCATCTTAAGGAGCTCACAGTGTATAATATACTAAACTTTTCAAATAATTTTAATTCTATCTTTTGCTTTTCTTATTGTAGATTGATGAAGATACAATAGTGTCATCTACAGGTGCTTTATCTTTAAAAAAAGTTCCAGAAAAGATGGTTGTTATTGGTGCAGGAGTAATTGGTGTAGAATTGGTAAGTGGTGTCTTTCTGTTTTGTATTACCTCCATGGAGTTAGAAGGATCTCGTTTAAAGAATTTGATTGTATAACAGGCCAGTCAGCATTGATTTTTGCTTAACCACTTCTATTAATAAGGAATCTACTTTCCAAGACAACCTGGTTAAGTAATCATTACTCATTAGAAATTCTTTATTTCACAGTCTGCTCCTTTCTTTCTTCCACCCTTTCTGTTCTTTGGCACTGGTCTACTTTTTGTAATGTGACAGCCCTTGAGATGCTGAAAGGCAGTACTCATTTTGAATAAACTTCATTAAATATAAAGACCCCATTCCTTCTCATGGCATATGTTCTCTGGCTCTTCCCTTCTTCCTAACTTAAGTTTTAGAACTGTCACCTTCTTTATAATTATTTGAGCACTATGCTATTTTCATACCTTCCTGCCTGGTGCTCATCCTTCCTGTCCATCTCCCAACTTTCCACGTGTATCCAGTGGCTTTCCCCTTCATTTTCCATATATTCTTCCTGAGCTGTTGCATCTCATCATCCCTAAGAATGCTGCTTCTGAAATCATAAATTTAGACATTTTGTTCTCACATCCACAACCTCTTTTTCTCTTACTCAGTTACTCCTAATACGCTTTTATACTCTTTACTAGGTTTTCTAGTCCAGAAATCCCCTACATTTTTGTTATTTCCTGTCATGACCGCTTTTCTAATCAAGTTAGATCCCACAGTCTACCACTTTAGCCACTCTTGTATATGGCCTTGAGTAGCTTGCTTTTCTTTTTTGTCATATTTTCTTGGCACAACTCTAGTTGAATTCAACTGGTTGAATGCAGCTATCTGACTTTTATGCTGTTCCAAGGGTACTGACTGCATCTAGAGAAAACGGATCTTGTAGATTGGTGCCTGTGTAAATTCTTGCTCACAAATCTCAGTGGGAAAATCAGCCTGGCTGACAGTTCATTACTTCCCTAACTAGTGTCAGTGGCTGTTTCTTTTTCTGCTTTTCTCAGATCTCTGCTAGTGCACTGTCTTCCCCTGCCTGCCTATATCTTTTCTCCTAAATATCAAATAAAAGAAAACAAGCAGGTGAAAACTCACTCCTCCTGATGCCGATTTAAAAATATTCATTCATTTACTTACTTATATTCTGTAATGAGGGTTGAACCCAGGTGCATTCTACCTCTGAGCTGCACTCCCCAACCCTTTTTATTTTCACACAGGGTCTTGCTAAGTTGCTGAGCCTGGCCTGACACCTGCAATCCTGTCTCAGCCTCCTAAATACTAGGGTTTACAGGTGTGCACTACCACACGCAGTGTGATTTTACAT